>NW_021703776.1:81714308-81983351 GCF_005190385.1 Monodon monoceros | reverse complement strand
TGGTCTAGGTGTGAGCCGGCACTGGTATTAATTAACCTGGGAGTGGTATTGGTCTAGGTGTGAGCTGACACTGGTGCTTGAGTAGGCATGCTGCAGCTTGGCACAGTCCCTGGAACCCAGTGAGGTGGACCCCTGAAGGCCTTTTAAGGGACAAAGGAAGTCCTTCCTGGAAGGGGGCTAGTGGCCTAGTTATTCTGAACTGTGGGGAGAGGTGGCCAGCTGTGGGGTACAGCTGTGGAATTAGTATCTCAGATCAGGGCTTCCCTGGTGGCGCAGTGGCTGAGAGTCCGCCTGCCGATGCAGGGGACACGGGTTCGTGCCCCGGTCCAGGAGGATCCCACATGCCGTGGAGCGGCCGGGCCCGTGAGCCATGGCCGCTGAGCCTGCGCGTCCGGAGCCTGTGCTCCACAGCGGGAGGGGCCACAACAGTGAGAGGCCCGCGTACCGCAAAAAAAAAAAAAGAATATCTGATCTGTGATAAACAGCACATCCCCGCCCCCTGTCCCCCTGCTGCAGCTGCTCAGCTGGTCAGGTCAGCCGGGGTAACCTTCTCCTGGGGTGGACATGATGTTGTGAGCAGGGAGAGAGGGTCCTAGGGGAGTAGGGAGCTGGAGACAGGAGCCACTGAGGGAGGTGACTTGGGGACAAGTTGGTGACTTGCAGGGGCAGATGGGGATGGGGGTTGGGATGCTGCACAGCCTGTTCCCAAATACCACGTCCAAACGACATCGTGTGGTGCACACATGCTTGCACGCGGTTGTGTGGACCACGTGAAGGGTGTGGAAGAACAGACCTTGTTACCATTGGTTACACCGGATGCGAGTGATGGGCAAGGAAGGGCTGGAGCAGGTGTAATGATGGGCTTTGCCTTTATTCCTTTGTGGTAGCTTATTTCATTTGTTACAACTGGTGTGACTTGAAAGGTCAAAATTTAAGTACAAAATTTAATCATTTACTAACCCCTTCTCTCCCTCCCTCTTTACAGCAAACTTTTGCTTTCAGCCACCAGAGGCACAGGGAAAACCAAGCTGCTCCTATTGACAGTACAACCTGAAGGAGGTAAGGAACAGAAAGTAACTATGTTGGGATCTTCTGTGTACCAGGTGCTGCACACGCGTCAAGCACACATCACATGTTTGTTGCCTTATTAGACTCTCCCAGCCTACCGTAGTGGTTATTACTTCCTTTTCCAGATGAAAGATTTTGGCTTAGGGAGGTAGAGTAACTTAGTAGAATATGTGGTAAGGTTAGCATATCAGCTAAGGGCCCAGGAGAAAAGAGAATTCCCCTCAAAAGGGTTTAGCTAAAGAGAACTTAAAGGAGGGACCGTTTACCGATCTGTAGACATGGTATTAGAGAATCACCAGGGGGCTTCCCTGGTGGTGCAGTGGTTAAGAATCCGCCTGCCAGTGCAGGGGACACGGGTTCGAGCCCTGGTCCGGGAAGATCCCACATGCCGCGGAGCAACTAAGCCCATGTGCCACAAATACTGAGCCTGCGCTCTAGAGCCCGCGAGCCACACCTACTGAGCCCGCGTACCACAACTACTGAAGCCCGCGTGCCACAACTACTGAAGCCCTCGTGCCACAAGTACTGAAGCCCACGAGCCTAGAGCCCGTGCTCCACAAGAGAAGCCACCGCAATGAGAAGCCCGCGCACCACAACGAAGAGTAGCCCCCGCTCGCCGCAACTAGAGAAAAGCCCGTGTGCAGCAACAAAGACCCAACGCAGCCAAAAACAAAGAGCAGCAGCCAACCCACAGCTGCAGCCAGTTAAAAAAAAAAAAAGAGAGAATCACCAGGGAACTAACAATAGTAGGGAGCCATTGCCACTCCCTGGGCTGAGCGGATAAGGGGAAGGACTAGTGGTACCATGGGAGCTGTGCTGAGCAGGAGGAGGCCAAGAAGAAATACCCCAACCGCTCTCCTCCCCTGCCCTTCAGGCCCCGCCTGCACCTCTCACTGGCTGACCAAAAGGGAGCCAGAGGGCACGAAAGCCAGAGCGATGCCGTCTGTAGGGGGTGGAGAGGGAGAATGAATGGAAGAGGTAGAAAGAGAGATCAACCAGCACAGACAGTCAGTGGTGGAGCAGGATTTGAACTCAGGACTCACTGACTCTAAACCCTGGAGCCCTTGTGCTGCCCTACGGAGCCACGCATGCTATTGTGCCCACACACCCGGCTGGGTCCCAAACGCCACTCCATTCATGCGGACATCCTGTCAAATAAGGACTCAAGCCTGGGCCTGAGATATTCCTTCTTTCTCTAGCCAGAATGTTCCTGTTCTAAAGAAAGTACTGGACTTTGGTGAGGACGGTGGCATCTGGTTCCACTAGCCCAGCAGAGAAATGTGAGCCCTTTATTCCAAGCCTGACGTTTGAGTGCACCTGCGGTCGTGTGCTCACGCCCCTCCCTCTGCCAGGATCCACATTCCCCTTCCCTTGGTCTGGCCCGGGCATTCTGGCCATCGCTATTCCTGATTCATTCATCCCTATATTCCTGTATCTGGCTCAATACCTGGCACCGAAGAGGCTCACACTGATCAGTCACAGTGGACACTCAGCTGCTCTCCAAATAACACCCTTTCCTCTGGGCTCTGGGATTTTATTTCGCAGAGCGAGTTTTCCAGCCGCTTCTGCACCTTCTGTTGCAGGTAGAGAATGTTAATATTCTGCCTTTTCAGGTTGGGCCTCAGCGGGAGATGATGATGCTGTCAATAAAAATAATAATATATTTTGGGTGTTTAAAATGTGCCAGGCACTGTAAAAAGATTTTTGTACTCATTGTCTCATTCGTCAGACACCGCTTATGCAAATTCTCTCAGCTGCACCTTATTCCAGTTCTCCACAGTCTGCAAGCGGCTCTGCACAGGTGCATCCCAGTGGCGTCTTGCCTCAGGCCCTGGCTATAAATCTCTCCTGTTTGGCTTTGGAATTTCCCTGTTGCACCCTCGGTAGCCCACTTGAGCACTCATTCACACCTAACTGGGAGCACCTAATGCCCTCCGGTGCTACCCTAGACCAGTGGGGCACTGATGTCAATGGATAAGTGCTTCCACTTTCTGGCTGAGCTGCTTTCATACAGATGGTCCTGTGGAATTGGACACACACGTGCTCACATCAGTGACCAGCTACTCCATAAGGCAGTCTTGTATTGGCTTTTCATCCTTCCCCGTTTTGCTCTCCCCACCCCTCATTTCTGCTCCCTGGGATCATATTCCAAAACTTGCATGTAAGCCTTTGTCTCGACAATCCTTATAACAATCAGGACGGAAGTACTATTATCCCCACTTCACAGGGGAGGAACCTGAGGCTTAGCAAAGTTTAGTAACCTGCCAAAATCATACAGGGGGTAAGGGCAGAGCCACTGAAACGTTTAGGAAGGAAGGAAAGGGTGTGAAACGCTCCTCTCAGGAGAGGGAGATTGGATTTACCAGGGAATTGTAATAGAATTTCTGGCAGTCTTGTGTGTCTGTTGAGGCTTGTGGCCATGAATTTGAAGCAAATCCAGTCACCCAAGGACTGGGATGTTCTCCAGCGATACTCAGGTGCTCCGACGGAGGCACTGTGGGAGGGCAAGGGTGAGGGGTTGGGCAGAGCAGTAAGCAGCTGGGAGCCAGGGTGACCAGGGGTGTCGGGGGGCTTGGGCTCCTGATGATGATAAGGCGTGTGGGCCCTGGGACCCCGGACCTGGCATTGAACCCAGGCTCTGTGGTTTACTCCCAGCGTGACTCTAAACAGCTCACCTGACTCCTCAGATTCCTCATCTGTGAAATGGGAATAAAGGCATCCGCGCCCGCATGGCTGGGGGGACAGTTAGAGATCCCGTAAGAGAAGTAATAGGAGCTAATGCCTACGTGCCCAGCCCCGTGCTGAGTGCACTTTCCAGCGTTAAAGCGGGTGCTGTTAGAGCCACAGGTCACAGAGAAGAAAAATTAGCCACTGTTAAGTTGAATGACTTGCCTGAGGCCACACAGCAGAAAGCATCAGACTCAGGATTTGACCTGGTAGCCCTCACCAGAGTCTGCTCTTAGCCTCTCCTCCACCCAGCCTCCCAGGAGACCTGCCTTCTAACAGGCACCATTTTCCTTAACCCTGGTGGGAACAGAGCTGCCACTTCCCAGCTCCTTTTCCAGCAGCCGGCTGGCCCTGGCTTTCCTCTGCTCCTGTGAGCCTAGCTCCAGGCCAGCTGAGGCCAGGTCTCAGCACTGGCTCACATTCTCCCCGTCCCCTGCCGCCAACTGCTCAGGGCCTATTAGGGGTCCACACTTCTGAGGAGAGACACTGCTTTCCCTTAAGGTGCTTGGAGAGTGGGCTCGAGGGACCTTTAGCCCTGACGTGGGCTGGGGGGTGGGAGCAGGGAGCAGGGTGGCTCTGATTTGCTGGCCTTTATGGGGAGGGAGACTGCTCTGGCGGGCTTCACGGCTCCACCCTCCATATCCCTTTGCCTGTGAGCTTGGGGCCCATCCCCACCTCCCCTGCTTCCAGCTGCACTGAGGAGTTTCCCAGCCTGGTGGCCCATGTGACCAGCTTCTCTCACTTCTTCCCTTTGGCCCCCTCTGCCTGCTGAGCCCAAGGCCCAGCCCTGCCCCCAGCCCGGACTCACCCCCCTACACAAACACACAGGCCAAGCCTGAGCCCAAGAGCTGGAAAATGGGCTGGAGAAGAAAGGCCTTGGCATTTGGGGCCAAGCCTGGGGCTGCCAGGGTGCATAGGGATGGTGAGTAGAGTCCAGGAAAGAAATGTAGAGGTGGAGAGAGGAGACCGGGAGCGCCCTTGACTTCGGAGACCTGGAGCAGCACCTCTTTTTTTTTTTTTTAAACCCATTTATTTATTTATTCATTTATTTTTTGCTGTACGCGGGCCTCTCACTGTTGTGGCCTCTCCCGTTACAGAGCACAGGCTCCGGACGCGCAGGCTCAGCGGCCATGGCTCACGGGCCCAGCCGCTCTGCGGCACGTGGGATCTTCCCGGACCAGGGCATGAACCCGCGTCCCCTGCGTCAGCAGGCAGACTCTCAACCACTGTGCCACTAGGGAAGCCCCGCACCTCTTGTTTTTATTTATTTACTGAGCACTTAGTCTGTGCCGACCACTACCCTACCCTAAATTCTTTATCTATCTAGTCTCTCTTAATCCTCACTGTTAGTTTATAAAGTAGCTGTTATGATCCCCAGTTTACAAACAGGGAAACTGAGGCAACTAGAAGTTAGAGGCCTAGTGGAATTGGCCGAGCAGGGATTTGAACCCAGCTCAGTTTGCTTCTCCTGTAAACACGTGAGGAAGGGAACCCCAGGGTGGCGAAGTAACCCAAGGGGCTAGGAGACCAGCTGTCCCAGACCCCAAGAGTGATGAGTTTGTGGGGTTTTTAGAGCCTGCTCTTGGATCATGTGCAGGAGAAGTCACCCCCAACCCCTCCCCGCTTCCTGCTCTCCCAGGGGCTCCCCTGCACCTCTGAGCCAGGTCTGGGGTCAGGATGGGGCTGGGCCCCGGGGTCGGGTCGAGGTGCCCATCAGGAAGGCAGGCGCCACGGGGCGGGGTGACAGACACCAGAAGCCCTCCCTGAACAAAGGCTGGGTGGGAGGCGGCCTGGTGTTTCCACACCCCGCCTCTCCCAGCGCCTGCTGAGCCACGACCGGTAGTCAGCAAGGCGGGGCGAACATGGCCAGGGCCGAGGCCGCTCTGCTGCCCCTCGTCCTGCAGCTCACGGGCCTGGCACTGGCCCCGGGGACCAGCAGAGGTAGGTCGGGGCGCCGAGGGCTTGGGGGCAGCCAGGCAGGACCTCACCTCTTGCTCAGCCCAGTCTGAGGGAACGGCTGGGGCTGGTGGCCGCCTCCCTGGGCCCTGCCTCGGGGTGCGTGAGCCTCCCAGGCCAGCCTGAGTCCTCCCCGTCGGTGGAGGAGCCAGCATGGTCGGGGCAGCACGGAGACTGTGGCATGGGGTCCCGGAGCAGGACGGGGCTTCCTGCTCTGGCCTCGGGAGGAATTCCTGCAGGCAGGGTGGGGGAGAGTCCGCCCTGGAATCTGGGAGTCTGAAGTTAATTATTTGTCTTGAGAAAGGGGAAAAAAAAGAAGGCCCGCCATGGGAGCTGACTTTGAGTCTCTGTGTCTGGCTTTCATCCAGAAGGACAGGCAGGAACAGAGAGGTCAGGACTGGGACTGTGCAGGGGGGAAGGGAGGGGAGCAGAGGACAGGTCCACGGGGAGCAATCAGGCTTTGTGCAACAGGAGCTCTTTCTGCAGGTCTCTCCAGGCAAAGGGCCGGCCCGATCTTCCCTGAGGATCCCAGAGGACCCTCAGCTTCTCCCCGACCCCTTTCTTGTGCCTGCTTAAGCAGGCCTGGAGGGAGTGGCCTGAAAGGAGGAATCATGGTGGGGGGTGGGTGTCGTGCTGGGGTGGAGGGTTTAAGATACTGGGACCCCATCCTTGGCCGCCCTTCATGGGGCTGGGAAGGAAGCGAGGTACAGGGGCCATACCAAGACAGAGAGCCATTCCAAGTGACGACACCCTGCCCAAGGTAGGGGTGTGGGCGGGGGGCGGGGGGGGGCGTTGCAGGGTGGGCTGAAAAGATGAATGGCACTTGGGAAAGCTTACATTTGGACTTGCTGCTGGGAACCTGCAGATGTGTGATTTAGAAAGGCTGTGAAAGGAAAAGAGGAGCACGTGGAGGCAGGGAGTCTTCAGCCTCCTGAGTGGCCACAGAGGGGAGAGGAGAGGAGCTGGGCGGGGGGGTTGGGGGATGACCAGCTGAGACCAGAGACTGATGGACTTTGGGAGGGGTACAAAAGAAAGAAGCTGAGCCCCAGATTTCTGGGTAGGTGGGGATGGCACTAACCAAGCCGAGGAACTCAGGACAAAGCAGGTTTGGACAAAAGAAGACAATTTAGGTCTTGGACGAGAATCTTCAACCCCCTTTGGTGGAGGCAGTGGCGGGCGGGGGAGTGAGCAGTATTGTTCCCCTGTTTCACGGGGCTAGTGTGCACGAGAAACCCTTTTAGCCACCCCCAGGCCCAGCCTCACTAATGAGCTGCCTCGGTGGAAAGACCCTTCCCTCTCCCTCCACCTCTTCCTTGTGCTCACTCACTTCCTGCTCCAGACCCTCTGCTGGGAGGAGGGATGATGTTTGTGGGAAGGACACCTGGAGTCAGACAATGACCCCCACTGCCTTTGCTTTCCCCACGGCAGGAGGGGGATCAGAGTCAGGTGAAAGTGGCCATCCCCAACCCCAGGCCTGAACGCAGAGGTGCCCCCTCCTAGGACCCAGTGCCCTCTAGAACACGGGACAACCTGTCTTCATTCTCACGGTGCCTTGAAACCTAGTTGGGGGCCCTACCAGCACCCTCCCCGAACCCTTCAAGAAATGCAGCCAAGTCCCACTTTCTGGAGCCCACTCTGCCCTGGGTGGAGTTCCCAGCCCCTCTGCCACAGGCCCAGAAAACAGTGGCAAGGCTTGGGAGTGGCCGCAGAGGGAAGAGTTGCCCCTCCCTGTGCACGGAAGTGCTGCCCTTTCTGAAGGTGAAGACAAGCAGTGGGGTTTGCACACAGACCCTGGGTACCTGAAAGCAGCCCCGCCTTTCACTCCTCTGTTTCCCTCTCCTGCACTTCAGCCTGTGCTGGCTCGTGGGCCCTCCCAGCATGACACATCAGCTCCCCAGGCTGCCCCTGGCCAAGTCCGTGGTCTGAGTGAGGCTGGATGACCCTGGCACAGCTCCCGTGGCTGAGGACCCCTGCAGAGTCAGGGCAGCCTACAGAGAGGCCCTGATCTAGATCCTCCCCCCAGGCTCCCAGTGAGGCGGGGTCCCTGCGGCTTATACCTGCCTGAGGCTCTTACTACTTGGGAAAGCTGGTCTAGGTCACTTCCGTGCACCCAGGGCTCTCTCCTCCTCCTCCCATGCTTTCACTCCAGCCCCTCACAGACCACCTCTCCTTCCCTGGATGGTGGGTGACAGGTGGACAAGGGTGGGCACAGGATAGACATCATTGGGAAGACAAACCCAGGAAGCCTTTTTAGCCCCTCACCGATAGGCCCTCCCTGGATCCTTGTGCTTTCAGGTGGAGCCGTCCCCAGGGAGCCTCTGGGGCTTGCTGACATCCACGACTACCAGCTGCAGGCGCCGGCCCACTCCTCAGCCCCTGCTGGGGCCCCCCAGGAGCGGTGGCGCCCCCTGGAGGAGCGACTGGGAAGGCTGGAGGCTGAGGTCACGGAGCTCAGAGAACAGGTACCACTGGAGGCAGTGGGTGTGCGTGGGGTAGGGCAGGCCTCATGTAGTGGGAGGGAAGGAGAGAAGGGGGGCCCGTGGGACCCTGAAATAGAGTTTTGTTTTAAATGCACATAGATTCTTATCTGAACGGTTCTTTTTCTTTTTTTAATAAAATTTATTTATTTATTTATTTATTTATTTATTTATGGCTGCGTTGGGTCTTCGTTGCTGCGGGCGGGCTTTCTCTAGTTGCAGCGAGCGGGAGTTACTCTTCCTTGCGATGCGAGGGCTTCTCATTGCAGTGGCTTCTCTTGTTGTGGAGCACGGGCTTTAGGCACACGGGCTTCAGTAGTTGTGGCGCACGGGCTCAGTAGTTGTGGCTCACGGGCTCTAGAGCACAGGCTCAGTAGTTGTGGCGTACAGGCTTAGTTGCTCTGCAGCATGTGGGATCTTCCCAGACCAGGGCTCGGACCCGTGTCCCCTGCATTGGCAGGAGGATTCTTAACCACTGTGCCACCAGGGAAGCCCTGAGCAGTTCTTAACATCGGTTCTTTCATACCAGGCTCTTTCATGCATTTGGCAAACATTATGGAGCACCATCAGGAAAGCTTTTGGATAGATAAAGGTCTTTAACTGTTGGGTCACAGGGACTGAGTCCCCTTTTGTCTAAAGGAGAGGACTGGGGGCCCGTGTTCCCCTGGGAGCCTATCCAGACCCCAGACTATGAGAACTGGGACTGTTTGAGCTGGATGCTGCCTGGAGGGGGACCCACCTTGCTCTGGAACTGTCACGTTTCCTTCTCATCCTGCCTTGGCTTTCACACCCCACAAATCTGTGGGAGTTGGTGGGGGAAGCTGAGCCAGTGCCTCTTACCCCTACCTCTCTCCCCAGAACAAAGACCTGCAGGGGAGGGTGAGGCAGCTGGAGTCCTGTGAATGCCACGCGGCTTCGCCCCAGTGCTGGGGGCTGGGTCGGGCCTGGCCCGAGGGGGCTCGCTGGGAGCCTGATGCCTGCACAGCCTGTGTCTGCCAGGACGGGGCTACACACTGTGTCCCCCAGCCTGGGCTGCCCCATTGCCATGGTGAGTGCCATCCGCCTGCCCACTGGCACCACCTCAGGGCCCGGAAATGGCCCTGAGTGCCGGAGCGACAGCACCATCTCCTCCTCAGGCTGTAGCCACAATGGTCAGGCCTATGGCAATGGGGAGACCTTCGCCACAGATGCCTGTACCACCTGCCGCTGCCTGGTGAGCTCCTGTGACCCACCCTGGATATCCCATACCTGTTCCCCTCACCTGTCTGCCTCACCTCAGCTACCTGTCACTGCAGCCTGGTGTGCTGAATGTTTAGAAGTGGGGTCTCCCTGCCCATCCCCCCAAGCCTTGCCACTGGCTGCCTTCAGCTGATTCCGAAGAGTTCTGCTTTCTGGAGCTCAATCCCCATGCACACAGTAGGGTTCTTGTCTTCCTATACCTGCCCCCTCGCCTGCGGACCCTCAGTGTCCCCAGTCATCCATCTGTCCCTGGCATCCACCTGCCTCTGCTCCCTCACTTGGCTCCACACCCACCTATTTCTTTCCTCACCCTTCCACTGAGGAAGCCCTTGGTTCCCTTCCTAGGATCTCTCCACGCTGGGGGATTTGCTGGCACCTGGAAGAGATGGTTTCCGAGGGTCAAGAGTGGCAGGAGATGATGGGGGAGGGGGAAGGATGTCTCTTTTCTGCCCTTGGGCCAAGGGTAGCCCACGTAGTCTGAGCCAACTCAGCCTCTTGCGCCTCTGGTGGGTCCCAGCCTGGGGAGAGGTCTCGGTTCTGGAGGCCCTATCCTCCAGGGTTCTGATGCCTGCTTCCCACAGGAAGGAGCCATAACCTGCACCCAGAAGCCATGCCCAAGAGGACCCTGCCTGGAGCCGGGAGCATGCTGCCCGCACTGCGAGCCCGGTCAGCCTTCTGCCGGCCCCAGACCCACCTCCTGCACTCGTTCTGGGGCCCCAGAGCCTGGCCTGCCACCTGCCATGTGTCCAGAGGGCGTCTGCCCACTCGCTCCGGCAGTGGCTAGGGGTGTTCAGAAGCGAAGCCCAAGTCAGCAAATGCCGCCTCTGACCTGGGACTGAGCCAAAGGCTGTACGTCAGCGGCCCCCAACCTTTCTGACACCAGGGACCAGTTTCATGGAAGACAGTATTTCCATGGACCGGGGTGGTGGTGGGGGAAGGTTTCGGGATGATTCAAGCTCATTACATTTATTGTACATTCTATTTCTATTACATTGTAATATATAATGTAATAGTTATACAACTCACCCTAATGCAGAATCAGTGGGGGCCCTGAGCTTGTTTTCCTGCAACTAGATGTTCCCTTCTGGGCGCGATGGGAGACAGTGACACCAAAAGTGTGTTGCTTATGTCCAGTCTATTCCATAAGATGCAGCTTAATTGTCACTTGCCACCCACCGATAGGGTTTTGATATGAGTCTGCAAGCAATTGATTTATGATGGTCTCTGTGCAGTCAAACCTCTCTGCTGATGATAACCTGTATTTGCAGCCGCTCCCCAGTGCTGGCATCACCGCCTCAGCTCCACCTCAGATCATCAGGCATTAGACTCTCATAAGCAGTACGCAACCTAGATCCCTCGCATGTGCAGTTCACAGTAGGGTTCGCGCTCCTATGAGAATCTAATACCACCGCTGATCTGACAGGAGGCAGAGCTCAGGAGGTAATGCGAGCGATGGGGAGCAGCTGTAAATACAGATGAAGCTTTGCTCACTCACCGCTGCTCACCTCCTGCTGTGCGGCCCGGTTCCTAACAGGCCACGAACCATTCCCTGTCCGTGGCCTGGGGGTTGGGGACCCCTGCTCTACCTGATCTTTTTCCTTTCCTCAGGCAGCTTCTAATCTAGTGAGAAGATAAACGTATATAGCTAGTATAATACAAGATTTAAGAGCCAATGAACAGATTAAGAGGAGGTGGAGAAGGGTCTTAAGTGGTCAGTCGCCAGAGGAGAGGGCAGGAAGGCAGGGGAAGCCCACCCAGACTAGGTGATCAGGGAGGGCCCTACATACAACAGGTCATCCGAGCTGGATCTTCAAGGGAAAATGGGGTTTCACCAGAAGGAAAGGGTGTACTTGAAGGCCCTCTAGGCACAGAGTGGGGAAAGGTGTGTTGCAGGAAATCAGACTGCGAAAGCCAGTGGGAACACATTGCTGTAAGCCTTACAGTTTGGACTTTCTTCTGTGGACAATGGGGAACCACTGAAGGCTGAAAAGCCAGAGTGTGGCATGTTCAAAGAGGCATTTTTGGAATTTTCACGTGGTATATGGGCTAGATGCAGAGAGACCAGTTAGGGGGCTATTACTGTAGTTGCCTAGGCATGGAGCCAGGGATGGCAGTGGGCTGCAGAAGGAGGGGTGTTTCCAAAGAACATAGTTGGATCCCATGGAACAGTGGACTCTGAGCTTGGGAAGCTAGTGGTGCCAGTGACATGAAGACAGCTGGAAAGGAGTGGAGGCAGTGGCTGTTACTGGTTCATAGTCAGGAAGATAAGGTTGCCGGGTTTAGCAACTAAACATATAGGATAGCTGGGACTTCCCTGGTGGTCCGGTGGTTAGGACTCCATGCTTTCACTGCTGAGGGCTCGGGTTCAGTCCCCGGTTGGGGAACTAAGATCCTGCAAGCGGCACTGCCAAAAAAAAAAAAAAAAAAAGGATGCCCTGTTAAATTTGAATTTTGTATAAATAACATATTTTTAAATACAAGTATGTCCTGTGCAGTATTTGGGACATACTTATACTACAATATTATGCGCTGTTCATCTGAAATTTAACTGGGCATCCTGTATTGTCTTTGGCAGCCCTACCCCGGGAAGAATGGTAGCTGCTAGTTTGAAACGTGGGACAGAGGCTTAGGGACTGGTGGGTTCTGGAAATGTAGCCTGAGAGTCTTGGCCAGAGATGAGGAGTAAAGTCTTGGGAGTTGTTGGATCTCCCAACAAAGAAAAGGGACACACACACACACATCGCTTGTAGGACACGTGGTGTCTCAGGGCCACTGCTAGCACATATAATGTCTTTGGTGAAAGTTTTAAAAAGGCACGCTTTCCTCAAGGCTTCCATGTGCTGTAAAATAATGGGAATCTGGTGATTATTCGAGGCAGACACTATACTGCCATCTGCTGGAAAGTTGCAGTAAGTATACAATCTCTGAGAATCACCTGAATGGTGCCCCTTTGATGTGGCGCCCTTGGCCGTGCTTTCGCCCCAGTTCTCTGGGTCTCTTACTTGCGGGCCTGGCCCTGGTTTTGCAGGCTGTACTGGAGGCCACAGGAGTGGGGAAACGTGGCAACTGGAGCCCTGTGTCATCTGTACCTGTCAGGTAAGGGAATCAGAGCCTTGTCCCATCTGCCACCCATGTCCCCACCGCCCGGCTTAACCCCAGGCCTGGCAGCACCAAGCCCAATCTGGGGTCCTGGCAGGACTGCTGCCGCCACCCCGGCATTGAGGCCTGGAGCCTGCTAGGCCTGCTAGGCCAGCAGAGTAACTCGGCTTGGGCAGTAGAGGAGGAAGGAGGGCTCAGTGTCTACCCTGCAGGCAGGGACAGTGCAGTGCCAGGGGCCCTCATGCTCAGAGCTCAACTGCCTGGAGAGCTACACCCCACCTGGGGAGTGCTGCCCCATCTGCTGGCCAGGTGACCTCCCCCCCACCCTGCCCCGCCGTCCCCTCGGCCCCAGAGGGTTCCGTACCTACTTGGGGTCATGCCTTCCCTCGGGTAATGTCCACCCACCCCGCTCTCTGCTGACCAGTCCGTCACGCTGGCAGCCCTCCCCAGGCTGTGAGTATGAGGGGCAGCTTTATGAGGAGGGGGCCAACTTCCTGTCCAGCTCCAACCCTTGTCTCCAATGCTCCTGCCTGGTGAGTCCCCCGCACCTTTGCCCAGACCCTGATCTTCCTGGGACACCCCCGCCTACCCTGGGTCACACCTGCCACTCTTTCAGCCCCTCACATACTTTCCGAGGCCTGGTGCCAGAGAGATTTTCCCTCCATCCCCACTCTGTGGCCCATCCTGCTGTCTCTGGGAGCCAGACCCAGGGGCAGTTCAGCTATGGGTGCATTACAGAGGAGCCTGGTTCGCTGTGTGCCCATGAAGTGCCCGCCCATCCCCTGCCCTGAACCAGTCCTGAGGCCCGGGCACTGCTGCCTGACCTGCCAAGGTGAGAGCCCTGCCCCTTCCCTGGTAGAGCTCCAGGGAGGGCTGTTATTGCCACTTCTTCAACCCAAAGCCCACTCTGCTGGCCTCTGACCTGCGGCTTCCGTCAGTGGGGGCACCCATGCCTGGCCAGCCCTGCTCCGGAGCTGGAAGGCCTGGGCTCAGATTCTGCCCTTGTTAGTGGTTATGTACCTCTGAGGGAGTTACTCCGTGCTTCAGTTCCGCATTTGTAAGATGTGTAATGATATGTACGTCAATAAACATTGACTATTACCTGCTTTGCGCACAGAAGACACAGGGTGGGCCCTCGAGGCAGACCACTAGAGGGTGACACTAAATCCATGAGGAAGGAGACCTAATCCAGCCTGGGCACAGAAAGGAAAGCATCCTGGAGGTGGCGTGTCTGGAGCCAACCTCAAGGTTAAAGAGCAGTTAGCAAGGCGAAGGGCGGAACACAGTGGGGGGCATTCCAGGAAGAGAGGGCAGCCTGGGACTGACACTCAGTGTGAGGTGGGTGTGTGTTAGTCGGGAAGGTGCAGGCAGGCAGGAATGGCCAAAGCTTAAACTGAGACGTGGGGAGGGGCCAGAGACACGTGGGTGTGGCCATGCTGGCCCTGGAAGGCCTGGAAGGGCAGGCTAAGGAACTTGGGCCTTACCCTGCCTGGGGTGCTGGGAGGCTGAGGCGAGGAGTCCAGGCAGAGGCAGGATCTGGTCTGGTTTAGGCTCAGAGGAGAGCCCTCAGAGGGCACGTGAAGGAGGGGGTTCTGGCTGAAACTCCCACCAGGCCTCCTCTCTGCCCATCGCCTCCCAGCCCAAGGCTGCACAGAAGGTGGTTCTCACTGGGAGCATGGCCAAGAGTGGACCACACCTGGGGACCCCTGCCCGATCTGCCAGTGCCTGGTGAGTCCCTGTGCTGCTCCTGGGCTGCCCCCACCCCTCCCCGACCCCAGGCCCACCAGATTCATTCCTTCATTCCACTGAACACATCCCAAAAGGCACTGTGAGGGGACAGAGATGGAGGAGACCTAACCCTGAACACCATGAGGGTGGGGAAGGGGTTGCGCCCTCAGTATGTCCAGTTCCGAGCACAGTAGGTGAGCAGGATGTCTGTGAACCAAACTCGAGGAGTTTCAGGTTACAGGAGGAGTGAGGCCGGGCAGGATATGACAGGCAGCACAAGCTCCAGGGAGGGAGAAGCACAACTGACCTGAGGCATCTAGGACTCTGCTGTCTGATCAGGAGCCACTACATGTGGACACTGAGCCCTTGAAATGTGGCTGTCCGGTTTGAGATGAGCTCTAAATGTAGAATATACATTGGCTTTCAAAGACTTAGTATGAAAGAAAGGAATGTAAAATATCTCATTAACACTTCATGTTGATTACATGTTGAAATAACTTTTTGGATATTTTGGTTTGAGTGGAACATAATATTAAAATTTAGGTCCATCTGTTTCTTTTTACTTTTTGAAATTTGACAACTAGAGAATTTAAAATGACATATGTGGTTTGTGTTATATTTCTATTGGGCAGAACAGATCTAGAATATCTTCATGGGGGGGGTGTTTACTTTGGTCTTAACGGGTGAGTAGGATTTGAGCAGGGAGAAATGGTGCTATAGACTGAATGTTTGTGTCCCGCCCCAAATTCATATGTTGAAATTCTTACCCCCAAAGTGATGGTATTAGGAGGTGGGGCCTTTGGGAGGTGATTAGGTCATGAGGGTGGAACCCTTATGAATGGGATTAGTGCCTGTATAAAAAAGACCTCAGAGAGCTCTCTCATCCCTTCCACCATGTGGAGACACAAGCAATTAGACAGCCATCTATGAACCAGGAAGGAGACTCTCACCAGACACTGAAACTCCTAGCACCTTGATTTTGGACTCCCCAGCCTCCAAAACTGTGAGAACTAAATTTTTGTTGTTTATAAGCCACCCAGACTATGGGATTTTTTATTACAGTGGCCTGAATGGGCTAAGACACCAGGCATAAAGGAAGAGTCAGGGCAAAGTCTGGGGGAGGAAGCAGGGCACACGGAGGCCTAATGTCCAGGCAGGGTGCACGCCAAGGAGGGCTGTGGTTCATGGGGGCTGAAGCCAGAGTCACAAATCTTCCTGACAGCTTGCCAAGGACTAAGGACTCCATTGTGAAGGCCGTGGGGCACCCAACCCCTTGGCAACCATGTGCTTCCCCTCCCTGTTCGCACTGACACCCCACCGCCCCACCCCCACCTGTGAGGAGAGTCACTGGCAGCCCAGACACTTATGGGGCTAAGGTAGTGAGCCCAGGTATAGGTGTGAACTCCAGGGATGGGGTGTGTCTGGAAAGACCATGGGGAGTAGCAGCAGCTACCATCTGTTAACTGTCAGCTTCCAGAGGTGGACGCCATTCCACACACTTATCTTATCCCCATAACAAGGCTATGAAGGCAGGTCTATTGTCTTTTTTTGTTTTTTTAGATGAGTAAACTGAGGCACAGAGAACTTAAGTGGCATGCTAGCTTACACATCTATATTAGTTTCTTGGGCTGCTGTAACAAAGTACCACAAACGGAGTGCCTTAAAACAACAGAAATCTATTATCTCATGGTTCTGGAGGCAGAAGTCCAAGACCGAGGTGTCTGCAGGGCCGGTTCCCTCTGAGGGCTGTCAGGGAGAATCTGTTCCAGGCCCCTCCACCTCTGGCAGTTGGCTGGAGATCCTTGGCATCCCGTGGCTTCAGTCCTCATCTTCACATGCTTCTCTCCCTGTGTGAGTGTGTGTCTGTGTCCAAATTTCCCCTGTATATAAGGACACCAGTCAATGGATCAGGGGCCACCCCACTCCAGTCTGACCTCATCCCAACTTAAGTGATTACATCTGCTATGACTCTATTTCCAAATAAGGTCACATTCTGAGGGGGTTAGGACAGCAACATAAGAGTTTGAAGGGGGACACAATTTACTCATAGCAATATCTAATAAGTGGATAGCTGCGATTCAAATGCTGTTTCTGCCACTTGGATGAGCTCTGACGGCCCATTCCTCTGCCTGCTCTGCCCCCTACCAGGAGGGCCACATCCGGTGCCACCAGCGAGAATGTGCCAGCCTGTGCCCATACCCTGCCCGGCCCCTCCCAGGCACCTGCTGCCCTGTGTGCGATGGTGAGTCAGCAGGTGGATCCTGGAGGGGCTCGGAAAGCTGATGGACGGCCCAGCTCGAGCCTCCCATGAAAGCCAGGGCACTGAATGGCATGGGGCCCTGAGGAGGGTCTAAGGCACCCTCTTCCCAACAGGCTGTTTCCTAAATGGGCGAGAGTACCGCAGCGGGGAGCCCGTGGGCTCTGGGGACCCCTGCTCCCACTGCCGTTGTGCCGTGAGTGTGTCTGCCCGGCAGGGAGGGGCTGGCATCTGGGCCTGCCTCTCACCTGCTGACCAGGTCCTTTTGGCAGAATGGGAGTGTCCACTGTGAGCCTCTGCCCTGCCCACCGACGCCCTGCAGACACCCAGGCAGGATCCCTGGGAAGTGCTGCCCAGTCTGTGACAGTGAGTGGGGGGCTTGAGTCACCAGGGGGAGGGGTGGGCACTGCCCCGAGAGAGGCTCTGGGTCTCGGCGTGGGGTGGTTGCTTCCGGAGGACTAACAGGAAGCCCCCTTGAGCTGAAGTACAGGGAAGTCCTTTCTAAAGCTAAGCTCTGTCACCACGGGTGAGGGATGAGTTCTCACCTCGCCTCATGACACCCTGGGCACGTGTGGGTTGGGGGAGGCTGGCAGGGCCTCCTGGAGGACAGGGGTGGCTGTCCTTGTCAGGGTGGGGGGTGGATGCCTCAGGTGCTCTGAGGCTTCCCCATCAGCCCCCAGCCCTGTGCCCCAGTCCCTCTGTCATCCTAGCCAGGCTGTGAGTACCAGGGACACCAGTATCAGAGCCAGGAGACCTTCAGACTCCAAGAGAGTGGCCGCTGTGTCCGCTGCTCCTGCCAGGTAGGCGGTGCCGCTGTCTCACGCCCCGGATCTGTCTTGTCCCTTGAGGGCCACTCACCCAGCCTCCCTCCTAGGCCGGCGAGGTCTCCTGTGAGGAGCAGGAGTGCCCGGGCGCCCCCTGCACCCTGTCTGACTCTGGCCCCCAGCTCTGCCCAGGTGTGTGTGTTGGGGGGCAACCACGAAAGGGTGTTTCTCCCAACAGCTAGAGATGGAGGAGTGTTCCTTCACCGTAAGGGGAGGCATTCCTAAGTCCACCAGCCATTCCAGAGTGTGTTCAGAGGCTGCTGTGGGGAGGGCTAAGCCAGGGTCTTGGGAAGGGTCCTATGGTCTGGGAAGGGCAGGGATGGGTGGATGTGTCCAGGTTGCCATGGTGACAGCCCCCCTCCCCCGCCCCTTGCTGTAGCCTGTGTGCTTGGTGGAGAGGAGTTTGCTGAGGGGGTCCAGTGGGAGCCTGATGGTCAGCCCTGCACAACCTGTTCCTGTCAAGCTGGGGTACCCGTGTGCAGGGCTTTGCTCTGCTCCCCAGCCCCCTGCCAGCACCCCACCAAGCCCCCCGGTGAGTGCCCCGCCCCAATCTAGCTTTATTCCCCTGCCTTGCCTGGCCCACCCTGATCGGCTGGGCTGTGATCACCCTGCTCTACCCAGGTGCCTGCTGCCCCAGCTGTGAGAGCTGCACCTACCACGGCCAAGTGTACGCCAACGGGCAGAACTTCACAGATGCAGACAGCCCTTGCCACACCTGCTACTGCGAGGTACCTCCCCAGGCTTGCTGCTGCCCTGCTGAGCCCCTCCCGGGGCCCACCCCCATTGCCTTCTCACCTGCTCCCAGGATGGGACCGTGACATGCTCCTTGGTCAACTGCCCTCCCACAACCTGTGCCAGGCCCCAGAGTGGACCCGGCCAGTGCTGCCCCAGGTGCCCAGGTACGTGCTTACTGTACCTGTCTGGCTTGGTGAACCCTTGACCCTGCCACTCCATGGCCCCGTGGGCCCAACGGATACCTTAGAAAGCAATGGCCTTCCGAATTTTTCAGTCTGACGCAGCTTGGGACTCTCTGGAACTCACAGGGTACGGGTGGGAGAGAAGAGTAGACATTCGTTTGTCCCTTCATGTTACGACACCACCCTTCCCTCCTTTCCTACACTTCCTCTTCCAATACCCCCACCACGCACATCTATTCGTATATCTACCTGTATAAGCCTGGTTCATGCAACAAATGTTCAGGTTTCCTACGCAAGAGACTGGGAGCTGGGATGCTGTGTGCCCTGATCCCCGCCCACACGGAGAGTGTGCAGGGCGCGTATCACAAACACAGGCATGCACATGCGTGAGCCCTTCGGCTCTTCACCCTCAGAGGCACACACATCTGCCTGCAGGTAAAGGAACTAAACACACACACACACACACACACACACAAGTGTGTGCTCGGGGAGATATGCTTGTCCGTATACACAGCCCCTCCTCCTCCTCCTCTCCCTCCATGGGGACAGCTTCCAAGTGGCACTTCTGCAGTGGCTCTGGACTCAAGGGTAGAGGGACGGTCAGCCCGCTCCTTGCACTGTCAGTCTGTCTTCACTCCTGCCCACCCGCCCCACTGCCCAGACTGCATCCTGGAGAAGCAAGCGTTTATGGATGGCGAGAGCTTCTCCCACCCTCGAGACCCCTGTCAGGAATGCCAGTGCCGGGAAGGCCATGCCCACTGCCAACCTCGGGCCTGCCCCAGGGCCTCCTGTGCCCACCCGTTGCCTGGTCCCTGTTGCCAGAACAACTGCAATGGTGAGGTGGGCGGGATGGGGGGTGGTCCCTCGGGATGGCTTGGCCCCATCTGTAGGCCTTTAGGGCTGGGAGGGCAGCATGCCCTGGGGGAAGGGGGGCCTCTCCCAGGCCCATAGCTCCCCCCTCCCCCAGGCTGTGCCTTTGCTGGGAAAGAGTACCCCAACGGAGCAGACTTCCCCCACCCCTCCGACCCCTGCCGCCTGTGTCGCTGTCTGGTGAGTCTGCCACCCGGATGGGAAGGAAGAGTGGGGGGGGCACTTGGGGAGACCAGGAGAAGTCCGCCAAGGTGAGGGTGAGAAGGGGAGGGGTCTCCTCCACCTTCTACCACTGACTTGGCCTGGCCTCGTCCATCTGCAGAGCGGCCACGTGCAGTGCCCGGCCCGCCGCTGCCCGCCCTTGCCCTGTCCAGAGCCGCTCCTGTTGCCAGGAGAGTGCTGCCCGCAGTGCCCGGGTAGGATCCGCACCCCTCGCCACTTCTCCGGAGGGACTCCCTCAGCAGCCTCCCTCCCCACCCCCCCACCCCCCGCTGACGCTTGCTCTCTGGCTGCAGCCACCCCCTCTGGCTGCCCTCGGCCCGGGGGCGGGGTCCCCGTCCGCCACCAGGAACACTTCTCCCAGCCCGACGACCCCTGCCGCCGCTGCCTCTGCCTCGACGGCTCCGTGTCCTGCCAGCTGCTGCCCTGCCCACCGGCGCCCTGCACCCACCCGCGCCAGGGGCCCTGCTGCCCCTCCTGTGACGGTAACGCCCCGGCTGCACCTGCCCGCACTCCTTCCAGCTCCACCCCGGAACCTCACCTGCTCCGTCCCCCTCTTACTCTGCGTCCCTCTTTACCTCCAGGCGGGGCGCCACCCCTTCTCCCCCTTCCTCCTGGCCCACTCCTCCGGGGGCGGGGTTCTCACTAAGAAAGTGCGGGAACGGTGCCCACCCAGCCCGCAGGGCCCGGGAGGTAGTGCGCCTGGTGCGCCACCTCCAAGGCCCCCCAGCCCCTCGCCTGCCCCCCAGGCTGCCTGTACCAGGGGAAGGAGTTCGCCAGTGGCGAGCGCTTCCCTTCGCCCACTGCCCGGTGCCACGTCTGCCTCTGCTGGGAGGGCAGCGTCAGCTGCGAGCCTAGGGCCTGTGCCCCAGCACAGTGCCCCTTCCCTGCCAGGGGTGACTGCTGCCCTACCTGTGATGGTGAGGGGACGGGAACTGTACGGGTGGGGGGACAGGAGGGCGGGGTCAAAGTCATCTTTACTGCCCTAGAGTGGGTCAAAAATATTTATTACCGTAAGACAAAAGCCCTGGACCAAATTCTGTGTGGGTTTTCCCTACGGATTGGACAGGGGGCTTTTTTCTTTTTTGTAATATTTATTTATTTATTGGCTGTGTTGGGTCTTAGTTGCAGCACATGGGATCTTTCGTTGCGGCGCATTGTGGCTCACCGGCTCAGTAGTTGCAGGCGCGAGGGCTTAGTTGCCCCGCGGCATGTGGGATCTTAGTTCCCCGAGCAGGGATCCAACTGGCGTCCCCTGCATTGCAAGATCGATTCTTAACCACTGGACCACAGGGAAGGCCCTGGACAGGGAGCTTCTTTGCAGGCTGAAGGGGAGAAAGTTTGCCCTTTGGCCAATCCAACTGCCACCCCCCAGACCCCTTTACCCACCGGCCAAGAATGAGCCCTTCCCTCCCCACCAGGTCTTTGAGGCCTTGGCCTCAGGCCAGGCCCAGGTTCAGAGCTGGATGACTGGTCTCGTCTCCCTGATTTCTGCAGCTCCCCCCACCCTCCCTGTCCTCTCTCCAAGGCTGCGAGCACCTATGGGAGTCCTACCTGAGCAGCCAGGACTTTCCGGATCCCCGAGAGCCCTGCAATCTGTGTACCTGTCTCGGAGGCTTCCTGAACTGTAGCCGCAGGCCCTGTGAGCCTCTGGGCTGCAGCCACCCGCTCACCCCGTCTGGGCACTGCTGCCCGACCTGCCAGGGTAGACCTGCCCTCCCACTGCCCTTCTCAACTCCCGGCCTCCCTTCGGCTGCGAGTCCCCTGGTCTGGTCACTGTCACCCCTCCCCCGAGACAGCCACGCAGCAAGCCCACAGACTGGGTTTTCCTGGGGTTCCTCACCCCATACTCGCGCCCTCCTCTCCGTCCCTGCTGTCACCTCGCGCCAACTGTGAGGGGCACCACACAACCACCCCTGTGCTGTCAGACCTTCCCACTCTTCAGCTGTCTCCCTGCCTTCCCAAAATAGCACGTCACCAGACTCCAAGCCATTCAGTGGCTTCCACTGCCCTTGAGTCACCCAAGCACATTTGGGCAACTTCCTTCCCCCGTGGCTTCTAAAGAAGCCACCCTCCCGAGCCCAGCCCACCTCTCGCCTTCATTTCCACTGTGCCCGCTCCTCTCATCTTCCTCCCACGAGGGCCCTTGCTCTGTGATCCCACCCTCAGTCCCCCCCGCCGTGCTTCACGCATGCAAGTCTCACCACCGTGGTCTGGCTGAAGTCTTTCCTCCCGCCCCTCACCTTCCCAGCCACTCATCTCTCTTTCTGACTCTTAGCTAAGCTTTGGTAGAGGACCCCAGGCCCGGCTGTGTGTGTGTGTGTGTCTGTGTGTGTGTCTGTGTTGGTGTGTGTGCCTGTGTCAGCAGAGGGATCCACTGATTGCGGCTCTGCCTTGTATTCCCCCCTCTGCCAGGATGCCTCTATCATGGGGTCACCGCTGCCCCCGGAGAGACCCTTCCTGACCCGCTCGACCCCACCTGCTCCATCTGCACCTGCCAGGTGAGGCGGCCCTTTGGGGGCTTGGAGCCCTTCATCCCTTGATCCTCCTCTCTGGCCAGAAAGAGGTCGTCTCCTCCTCCCAGGGTACACGCTGCCTGTGACATCCATCAGGACAGATTGGGCTCAGGCCTCCTGGGCTGAGGGAGGGGGTCTGGGCCGGGCAGGTCAGTAGGGGCACACCCCCATGAGGCCACATGTGGCCTGGTTTGAGGGTGTGATGACATGGGAAGTGGCAGCGTGACCTCTCTCCCCCAGGAAGGCTCCATGCGCTGCCGGAAGAAGCCGTGTGCTCCAGCTCTGTGCCCCCATCCCTCCCCAGGGCCTTGCTTCTGCCCTGTTTGCCACAGTGAGCACACACACCCCGCCCCCCCCCACGCCTCCACCTCCCGCTCTGCCAGACCTGACGCTGGACTGGTAGCACAGCCCCCGCCCAGGACACATGTCACCCACAGGCTGCCTCTCTCAGGGCCGGGAGCACCAGGACGGGGAGGAGTTTGAGGGGCCCGCAGGCAGCTGTGAGCGCTGTCGCTGTCAGGTGTGGTAGGGAGGTGGCAGAGGGGGCAGGGGCGGGGTCAGCTGGCCTGGAGAGCAAGTCACTGACCAGGCATCTCCTGCAGGCTGGCCAGGTCAGCTGTGAGCGGCTGCAGTGCCCACCTCTGCCCTGCCCACTCCAGGTCACAGAGCCGGGGAGCTGCTGCCCTCGCTGCAGAGGTACGTCTGGCCAGTGGGGCTGCTCCCTTGTTTCCGTCCCTCCATCGGCCCCACCTCCCTCCCCTCAGCTCTCCTCCAGACTTCCCACCTCCCTGTCCACCCGTCTGTCCCTCCCACACCTCAGCCCTTTAGCTCTCACCACATTCACCTTCAGCTCTTCCTACCTATCCCTGCCCCTGGCCTATCCAGACCGTCTCCCCTTCTAGGTGCTTATTAGAATCTCCTCGAAGCTGCCCATTCCTAACCACGCCCCATTCATAATGATAATAATGATAATTAACATTTATTGAGCATATACCATGTGCTAAGCACTTTACACATACCTCATTTGATGCACACAACGATCTCAACAAGTAGGCATTATTATTAACTTTTCCCATTTTATAGATGAGAAAACTGAGGTAACATAACTTACCTGTGGTCACTTAGCCAGTAGATGGCAGAGTCAAGATTTGCATCTAGGCCGTCTGGTTCTAGAGTAGGGGCCTTTTTTAGCCTGTGTGAGCCCTCGCCCCGTACACTGCCCAGCATGGTATAGGAACTGTCAGCGTCTCCTTGCCCTGAGATGAAATCCCCATTTAACAGATGGGGAGACTGAGACTTGTAGAGATTGAGTTACCTTGGGCACACGGTTACTGATGGAGCCTCTCATTCATCCCACGTGCATTTATTACACACTTGCTGCAGGCCAGGTACTGTTGCTGGCGCTGGGCTATAAGAGACAGTGCCTGCTGCCTGGCACTGGGTCTAGCAAGCAAGCAGACGAGGAATGGGATTAGAGTCCAGGTGTTCTGACCCCGACCCAGTGTCTTTCCCCTCCATCACAGGCAGGAGTTCTGTCCCAGGACACCTTTCCACTATATCCCTGCAGAAACCCCTCCTGGCACCCACATACCCTACTGAGCACCCAGGGTGAGGGGGCTGGGTCAGGGGCAGACATGCAGAACCCAGACTCAGAGCTCATCCCTGCCCACCTCGGACACAGGCTGCCTGGTTCATGGGGAGGAGCACCCTGAAGGCAGTAGCTGGGAGCCCCCCAACAGCCCCTGTTCCTCCTGCATGTGTCATGAGGGTGTCATCACCTGTGGCCGCGTCCAGTGTGTCACCTTCTGTGCCCAGCCTCACCTGGGGCCCCGTGACTGCTGCCCTCGATGCTCTGGTACTGGGAGCCTGGGGTGGGGGGACGTGGGCAGGGAGGCAGTGCCCCGTCAGCATCTCCCTGCCATTGCCCTGGGCTGGGCGGCAGAGGTACGTCGTTCCAGGAGAAGTGGCCCCCATTCTTATGCACACCCCATTCTCTGAGGCTGGGGGGCCTGGCATTGCTGCCAGCCTGAAAGCTCCCTGATTCTGTTCTGCTCTTAACCCCCCACCCAACCCCTGCCAAGCCTGTGAGCATGAGGGTCGGAAGTATAAGTCCGGGGAGAGCTTCCAGCCTGGCGCAGACCCCTGTGAAGTGTGCACCTGTGAGGTAGGGAGCGCAACGTTGAGGGGCAGCCTGGACCCTGCGGGGAGCAGGCATTGTGGGGAGTCAGGAGTGTGTCCCTGTGGCCAGGGAGTGAGGCAGGGGCTTGGGGTGAAGAGCCGGCAGGGCCAGCAAGTCTGGGGGGGCAGGCAATGGGCGGGCCCTCCTGGCTGGAGTGTGGGGTGGTGTGGGTAGAAGGTTGCGGGGAGATGCCTGGGAATTGGTTGGGGGCCATACTGGGGAACTTCTATTTGAAAGGTAAGGGTGAGCCAATGAAAGGGTTTTGAGCAGGCGACAGACATCTTAGATCAGGAGATTAGGCAATGGGATTGGGGAGGGGGATGGCATGGGAGTGCAGAAGGGTCAAAGGCCACATGAAGGTTCAGGCCCCAGTGACTGCAGGCAGCAGGCACTGTCCTCTCTGGGGACTGGGGCATGGGGTGAGGAGATGCTCAGTCTCTCTGCACACTGTCGTCTGATCTGCCCAAGGCAGATGGAGGAGCCTGGCATCCAGAGGAAAGAGGGTGGCTCTCAGCTTCCATGGCCTGGGACCCACCCCCTGCTCGCTCATTCAGCTGCAGCCTGAGGGAACTCCCAGCCTTCGCTGTCACCGGCGGCAGTGTCCCAGCCTGGTGGGCTGTCCCGCCAGCCAGCTCCTGCCCCCTGGGCCCCAGCATTGCTGCCCCACCTGTGCCCGTGAGTCCCCGGACTTGGGGGGAAAGAGGGCAGGGCTGCCACCCCCAGAGTGACACTGGAAGGGCCAGCCAGCCCTCCTCCACAATCCCAGCCCCAGCCCTTTCCTGAGTCCAGTGGATTGTTCTGGAAACCTGTACCCTGGAGGGTGAGACCTGTAATACCCTAAGGGGAAACGGGAAGCTAGCAGGACCCCTTGACTCTGAAGCCTGGTGCATCTTGTCCAGCAGGTGGCGCTGCAGGGTTGCAGCTGTGCTGGCTGCTGGCTTCTTGAGGGCAGGGATATTAGGACCAGAGGGGTAGTGAGTCGCCCAGCTACAGAGGTGGGGAGAGGTGTTCTTGTCAACACTTGTTCGGATGTGCTGCTGCAGGGAAAGAGGAAAGGCACAGTATTTACTAAGCACCTACTGCATGCCACGCACTGTACTTGGTGCTTTTAATAAACAGCATCACGTTTAATTCTCAGTTACCCAGTGAGGAGGTGTTATTACTCCTTTTGTTAACAGATGAAGAAATTGAGGTTCAGAGAAGTTGATTAATTTGCCCAAAATGGCACAGGCACTGAGTGCTGGAGCCAGGATTGGAACCTGGGGTACCTGGCTCATTGTGCTTCCTTTCAGACGATGAGTGGGAGGGCGAGCAGGGCGGGCAGCCCAGTGGTCCTTAGTGACCTCAGGCTGAGGAAGCCACACTTTGTCCGTTTTCAGGCCCTCCATGCTAGCAGCCTAGCAAAGTTCCTTTTCAAAAGTCCAAACTTTTCTTTGCTGGAACAAAAGGAAAAGGGATCTGTCATTTCTGGAATCAAGGTGTTAGTGCCATAAGTATGCCCTGGTCCCAAAAAGCCTGGGGACGCAGTAGGGGGATAAGGGGTCAGTTAGGCTTTGTCCCCCACCCCCATCCCGGCAGCATCTCCCATACTGCGTTCTTGTCTTCACAGAGCCGCTGAGTCCCTGCACGGAGCACCTGCGGGGGTCTAAGCTGGCCCTGCCAGACCCCTGCTACACCTGCCAGTGCCAGGTGAGCCCTCCTGCCTTGGGGATTCCTCAAGCCCCCTCTTCTCCTCTGTGGGCTGTGGCTGCGACTCCTCTCCTGCAGCAGCTCTGGGCTTCCTACTCACCCCCGACATTTGCCCACTTGTCCTGAATGTCGCATCCTGCCTAGGCCCTGCTCCCTCCCTGCTGTTCTCTACCTGTCGTGTTGCTGTGCCCTTCCACAGGACCTGACTTGGCTCTGCATTCACCGGGCCTGTCCTGAGCCCAGCTGTCCCCTGTTGGAGCGCCATACCCCCCCTGGGAGCTGCTGTCCCGTGTGCCAGGGTTCATGCCCAATTTTGTTCTGCATCCTCAGAGCCGGAGCCAGGAGGGAGACAGGAGGGGTGGCATCCATGGGCCAAGTGGGCAACCTGGGGTGTGCACTCAGAATGCAGGCTTTGTTCTTTTGTAGAAAGGGAGGGCTGTTCGTTGGGGTGGAGGAGGGACCCATGAGGTAGAGGGAGGCAGGGAATGAAGCCTGGATTCTCAAGGCCTGGCCTGAGGCTTGGCTCAAGGACCCGAGGCCCACTAGCAGGGCATCGCACAGCTGAGCTGGCAGCCGGCCCAGAGGAAAGTTCCAGCTTCTGGCTTTTGTGGCTTCCGGGACACTCTGGACATCCCGAGCACTGGTGCCAGGTCTGCCGTCTAGTAGGCCATGGTGCTGGTTGAAGAAATCAACACCATCAGGGTGCTAATTGGATGGGGTGGGCACTGCCCTGCCCTGGCCTTCAGGGTGAGCTCATGCAGGTGGAATGACAGTGCTCTCCCATCCCCATTTCTTCCTCCTCAGAATGTGTGGTGGAAGCTGAGGGCCAGAGAGTGGCAGATGGAGAGAGCTGGCGGGACCCCAGCGACGACTGTATCACTTGCACCTGCCGTGTGAGCTGGGGGTGGGAGGGTGAGGGTAGAGGACCTGAGAGATGGATAAAGGGAGGAGCTTCTGGTCACTGGACCAGAGAATATGGGGTCTTCGAGGTAATCAGAAAAAGCCGCCCCCTCTGGGCATCCCTGTGTGAGGGCAGGTAGCTGAAGGTGCATTTCATCCCCTACTTGAACATGAAGTGGCTGTTCTTGTGGGGCAAGGGCAGAGAGAGGGGGGCTCCCGCCCCAGTCCCTGATCCAGAAGGGCTCCAAGAGTGTGAGGCCAGGGACTCCAGACCCTGCCGGAAGTCCCTAGAGCCATGGCATCTGTCCTCAGCGGGGCCGCGTGGAGTGCCACCTGGAAGAGTGCCAGGCCCTCTCCTGCCCCCACGGCTTGGCGAAGGTGCGGGAGGCTGGCAGGTGCTGTGAGAGATGCCAAGGTGCGGGCTAAGGAGATGAGGGGGGGGGATCGGGGAGGGGGGAGGCGGGAGCGAGACCCAGTGTGAGGGGTGGGCAGCGGACCCTCGCCCCTTACTGTCCCCTCAGCCCCCGCCCAGTCGTGCGCGCACCAGGGCCGGCAGGTGGCCTCCGGGGAGCGCTGGGCCGTGGACGCCTGCACCAGCTGCTCCTGCGTAGCCGGCGCCGTGAGCTGCCAGAGCCAGCGCTGCCCGCCGCTCTCCTGCGGGCCCGTGAGTGCTGCTGTCTGAGGCGGTGGGATGGGTGGCCACTTGGCACCGCCCCACTGGGTGCCCCGGGGAAGGAGGAGGCTGGACTTGCCCGGGTCATGCAGTTCCCGAAGTAGCCACGAGGTGGCGCTCTGACCCCCGCCAGCAGTAAGCCCAGGAGGCCTGGAGCCTCCCCAGCGATCCTCCGTGCCCCGGGAGGCTCTGCCTGGGGCACGGCAGGGAGCGCAGCGTGTCTGACGGTGTCTGGGGCGGAGGCCAGGACGAGGCCCCCGCCCTGCGTCCCGGCAGCTGCTGCCCCCGCTGCCTCACCCGGCCCGGTTCCTGCATGGCCTTCGGAGACCCTCATTACCGCACCTTCGACGGCCGCCTGTTGCACTTCCAGGGCAGCTGCAGCTACGTGCTGGCCAAGGACTGCCGTGGAGGCGACTTTAGGTGCGCAACCCCCTCTGCCTTCTCCCTGCCCCCTTACACCCGTCCCTGCTGACCACTGCATCTGGGCCTCCCACGCCACAGCGTGCACGTGACCAACGATGACCGGGGCCGGAGCGGCGTGTCCTGGACCCACGAGGTGGCCGTGCTGCTGGGAGACGTGGCCGTGCGGCTGCTGCAGGGCGGGGCGGTCACGGTGAGTAAAGCCAAGGACCCGGGGAAAGTCGGTCCTGCGCTTTCCTCTCCGCTGTCCCGACGTCGCTCCTCCTCCCGCCTCCCTTCTCCTCCAGGTGGACGGGCGCCCCGTCGCCTTGCCCTTCTTGCGGGAGCCTCTGCTGTATGTGGAGCTGCGGGGACGCACGGTGATGCTACACGGCCAGCAGGGGCTCCAGGTGCGGCCGGGGCGAGTGGGGTGCAGGGGAGCCTCGGGCCTGTTCAGGTGTCTGTATCTGTAGAGGGAGTGGGGATACCAGCTACCTCCCAGGCCAAATGAGGCCACAGAGGTGAGAGAGTTCTGCTGGATTCTGAAGGGAGAAGAGGAATCAGGGTTAGAGACCTCCACGTGTGATGAAAGGAGTTCTGAGCCTGGTTTGCGATCTTGGCTCAACCACCCCACACACTGGGGCTCTTAGGCCATTACCTTAAGCCCATCCTCTCTGGGCCTCAGCTTTCCCATCAGTCAAATGGGGGAAGGGTTGGGAGGGTGGGCAATGTCAACTGCCGTCTCCTGGGTGGCTTCAGAGATTTTCTCCAATTCCCATGTCAAAGAGTAGCTCACTCCCTGGCCTCCAGCAACAAGCACATTTGTAAATTCATAAAATGAGTCTTGTCTACTCTTATGATACAGACTCTAATTATGCTTTGTTCTCGGTAAGGCCTGAATACCCATGAGAGAGTGACTCTCTGGAAGAGGGTTGCATTTCATGGGGGCGCCAAGTTCATGGAGGATGAGGGGAGAAGGTGCCCTTTTGAGGGAGCTGTGGGTGGCTCTTCAAGTCTTCTGTGTTTGCCCAGGGCTGACAGGGCAGGTACCTACTTGTATCCTCCCTTCCAGGAGACATCTCCACCTGTCCATTCTCCTCCCCTACAGCAGGGGGCGTGCTGACGCCGCCAGGATCGGCACTGGGCTTCCGGGGGCCCCTGCCTTTCCCCACTCTCTAGTCCCAGCCTCTCTGCACAGGTGCTGTGGGATGGGCAGTCCCAGGTGGAGGTGAGAGTGCCAGGCTCCTACCGGGGCCAGATTTGTGGGCTCTGTGGCAACTTCAATGGCTTTGCCCAGGATGATCTGCAGGGCCCTGAGGGGCTGCTCCTGTCCACTGAGGCTGAGTTTGGGAATAGCTGGCAGGTGAGTCACACAGGAGCTGGGGGGCAGGGGGGAGGCACAGTTGAGCATGAATCTCAGAGCAGCCTTCTGGTATGGAAAGGGAAGTTTGCACACAAGGTGGGCTTTGGGGCTTTCAAGGAGGTTTGGGGACTTCTTGCCTGCTCTGGTGCTGGGGGAGGCAGGATGGCCTGTTGAAAGCGGTCTCATCACCTGAATCCCCAAGCCCTGCTTTGCCGCTCACGAACTGTGTGACCTTGGACAAGTCACTTACCTGCTCTGGGCCTTGGTTTGTCCATCTGTAAAATGGGAACAAAGGAAAAGTAGCTGATGCTTCCTTTGCTGTTCTTATAGGGAGGTTTATGAGGCTAAAACAAAATATTTGGTGCAAAGTGCTTTGAAGAACATAGCACACAAAGGTCGGCTGCCAGTGGATGCTGCCATATAGAGCCGCTTTCCCCACCTAGGTCCCAGAGGGGCCAGGACCTGGTCGGCCCTGTTCCAAGGGCCGTGAGGTGGATCCATGCCGGGCAGCAGGGTACCGTGCCAGGCGTGAGGCCAACGCCCGGTGCAGGGTGCTGAAGTCCTCCCCGTTCAGTCGCTGCCATGCCGTGGTGCCACCAGAGCCCTTCTTTGCCGCCTGCGTGTATGACCTCTGTGCTTGTGGTCCTGGCTTCTTGGCTGACACCTGCCTCTGTGACGCCCTGGAAGCCTATGCCAGCCACTGTCGCCAAGCAGGGGTGACTCCTGCCTGGCGGGGCCCCACACTCTGCGGTGAGGGGGCAATGCCCAGTGCGAGTTGGGGGAGGGGTGACACGGAGGGCTCAGGTCTGGACAGCGTAGGTACAGGGAGGGTCACAGGGGGTGGGCCTGGTGACTGGAAAGTGACTCTGCTTTCCACTCCACCTGCAGTGGTGGGCTGCCTCCTGGACCGTGGCTTCGTGTTTGATGAGTGTGGCCCACCCTGTCCCTGCACCTGCTTCAACCAGCATGTCCCCCTGGGGGAGCTGGCGGCCCACTGCGTAAGGCCCTGTGTTCCTGCCTGCCGGTGCCCTGCAGGCCTGGTGGAGCACGAGGCCCACTGTATCTCACCCGAGGCCTGCCCCCCAGTCCTACTCACTGGGGACCAGCCACCCAGCACTCTGCCCAACCCCAGCCAGAAGCCCCAGGTCCAGGAACCCTGAGCCAGGACGACACCGACCAGGATTCATCAGGCTAGAAGTCTCCCCTCGGAGAGAAGCTCCCACACTGCCCGGGCATCGGGAGCCTGTGTCTGGGCCCCACAAAGACCCCAGCCGTGTGGAGTCAGAAGCAGTAAACTCGGGAACTGCCCTAAGGTTTCTCTGTGTGTATGTGTGCTGCCTCTGGGTGCTGCGCTGGTGGTGTGGGCTCTTTGGAACATGGGGTCCAGAGGTCAGTGTCCCCAGACTCAGGGTGGTAGCAGCTGTGGGGTGGACCTTGCCCACTCTCTGCGCCTGCATCTCTGGGCTGCCCCTACCTGCCACACCCTGGTGCTGCCTGGGAAACCCTGCGATGGGCAGAAGGAGGACCCAGGTGCCCTGGTGCCAGCCCTGTGTTTACATGTAGCAGGCACGGCCTGTGGCCCCCGTGTGCGGCCCTCTGTGGGGCCCTCTGTGGATCCAGGTGGAATCCTGCAGGGGCTGAGGAACACTGGGAAGGGGCTCAGTGCCCACATGGCATCCCCCTTTCCTTGGGGATATTGAGTGCTCAGGCACCTCCTGGGCCACCCTAAGACCTGGTGACAAAAGGACCCCACGCCTGGGTGGGGAACAGGAGAGACAATGTTTCTGTGATGACATACAGACACATGTGATGAAATACACACACACACACACCCCCCTCAAAAACCCAGATAAACACATGCATGTATCCCTCGTGTGTTCGCAGCTACACCCACCCCTGACGGACATGTGGGCAGGGGACACACATGTGACTTTCAAAGACATCCTTATAGGGGAAAGAACATGGGTTTTGAAATAGGAAAAAAAAAAAAAATCTCTTTCTTTGACCAATAAAGTCTCTTTTCAAAGAGAACTGTATTTTGAGTTCTCTCTGCTACCTAACAGCTATGTGACCTTGGTTTTCTTAGGGACCTTAGCTAAAGATCGGGGTTGGGGGGACCCTAGTATTCCAACAGAGAGTGAAGGGAGGGCGTTGGGCTGAACCAACCCCCACCCCACCCCCGCCTGCTTCCTCAGCCTGCTTCTGCTGGGGCCCCTTTCATGGAGCGGTTACAAAGCGGCAGGCAGGCCAGGCTGCTCATGACGGCAGGGGATGCGAAAACTACAGACCATCACGTATGCCTGTTCCCTCCCCTTGTCGTTACTTCTACAAACTGTGTCCTCATCTGCTGTATCTCGTGTGTTGCGGAGAATAAACAGAGCGTGGACAGCTTGGAGCAAGCACTAGGGAAGCGCGTTACTACTCACACTCGGGACCACATTTTCCCAGAGCCTGTTTCTCGTGCTGTCTGTCCCCAGATGAGGGAGACAGTGCCATGTGTTAGGTAGGACAGCTTACTCTCTGGGGCCCGGTTTTCTTTTCTGTGAAATGGGGATGAAAACGATACCACCTACTTCATAGAGTTGCTTCAAGGAAGGAGTACGTGTACGTAGCATTTTGTGTCCTGGTATACAGTTAGCTGTTGGGAGCTGCTGCCTGTATTGGGCATATATCTCATACCATGTAATGCAGTTGCAAGCTTCAGATATACAGTTGACATTTGAACAACACGGGTTTGAACTGCACGGGCCCACTTATGCTCAGATTTTTTTCAATGGTAAATACTACAGCACTACACCATCCCAGGTAGGTTGAATCCTCGGATATGGAGGGCAGACTATAAGTTATATGTGGATCTTTGACTGCAAGGAGAGTTGGGCCCCTAACGCCCGTGTTGCTTAAGGGCTAACCGTATGTATAAAATAGATGCTCATTTGGGACTGCAAACACATGCACACACGTCGCTCTCTATCAGGGCCACAGTCCTCAACCCCACACTGCCACCCACGTGGCCAAGAAACCTGCATCAGAGTCAGGTTTCTCTGAGACTTGGCTGAGGCCCAGGCCCTGGCTCAGATGTCAGGGCCCCACGTTACTGAGCCCAGGAGCTTTTGTCTCCTCCTTGCGCCTGTCCCCAGCTCCTCATCTTCCTCCTCTCTCCAGGAGCAGCTGGTGGAGGGGAGGGGTGTGGACGTCCTCCCTGGCCCCCTGCCCCATGGAGCAGGCAGCCACACCTGGGGGCCTAGGGCTCCCCTGTAGCCCCAAGCAGGCCTTGGCCCTGTACCAGCACCTCTTCCGGTGCCCTGCAGGCCTGGGCCAGCTCTGGGCTGCCCTGCAGCAGGTGAGGGTGACAGGGCACCGTCTACGAGGGGGCAGGCTCTCCGTGGGGTCTGACTCCACCTTGCCTCCCCAGGTGGGAGACGGCCGGACCTGTCCCTCAGGCCTCAAACTGCCCACCGTGCTGCTGCAGATGGAGCGGAGCCGGCGGGCCCAGGAGCAGGTAGGCGGCCGTCGGCCAGGGAGGGTGGCAGAGCGCAGGGTGCGTGCCCGCTCACATCCTGGCACCCCACCTTCCTGCAGCTCCTGTGGGATTTGGAGCTGCTGACCGGGGCGGGGCTGGGCCTCTCCTGGCCCCCCTGGGCCCAGTTTTGCGGTCTGAGGGACCGGGCCCAGTGTGCGTGGAGCCAGTGCAGCAAGCCCCGTGGTAGGACGGATGGGGGCTCTGAGCGGCGGACGAGTGGGGTGAGCTGGGGTGTGGCTGAGGGCGGGGGCGTCAGTGAAACACTGGGGCACTTGTAGTGGTTGAGAAGTGGAAGGAATGTGGGCTCTGGAGACAGATGGATCTGGGTTCAAATCTCTGCTCTGACGCTCCCTGTGGACCGTAAGCCTGTTTCCTCAGCTACAAGATGGGGAAGATAATAGCTCTTTTTCAGAGCGCTGCTGGGAGGATTGTGAACTCATCTGTGTAAAGGATTTAGCACCATGCCTGGCATACAGGACCATTCTGGCTTGCTACCATTCCACAGTGAACTACCTTGGTCAAATCAACAGCGTGGTGACACCTAGAAGCCTTTAGACATGGCTGCAGCAAGGGAGGAAAGCAGGCCTGGCGGTGCCCAGAGGGCAGAGGCACTGATGCCCAGGGCGCCCCAGAGATGAGACCCTGAGCAGCCCCAGCCCCAGGCCCCTCCTTCCGGGGCTGGTGGCTGGTCCCACCCTTCTAGGAAGGAGGGTGCTGTGGTGACTGGGAACTAGGATGTGCCTCAAGTCCTGGCTCAGCCACCAACTGCCTGAGGCCCTTTGGGCAGGTTAGTAGCTTGTAGCAGAAGGGGGTGTTAGTCATGACCACTAAGGAAGTATCCAGCCAACACTTTTAGCCAAGACTGCAGTCTCAGCTGAAGGGTTCAGTGGGCAGGAGGGATCCATTTCCAAGCTCCTTCACTTGGAGGGGAAGTGTGGGGAGGTCACACAAGGGCACAGATGCCAGGAGGAGGGAACACTGGGGGCTGTTTTAGAGGCTGCCTGCCACATTGGGGGATGGTGCCCTGTAGACTAGGGTACCCCCCCCCAATCCTTCCAGAATTCCAGGCTGTGCCCATCGCCCCAGGCTGAGGACTCCCTGAGCCAGGACCGTCAGCTTCTGGAGGGGTGAGTCTCCCAGGGAATTCCGTCCACTCCGTGTTGCCACACAAAGTGACAAAACACTGAACCCTTTGCCCCGTCTCCCTCCACAGCCCTGCCCAGCGACCCCTCCTTGGGCCCCCAGATCCTCCTGGGGTTCTCACTCAGTTGTACCCATGTGGTTGCCCCACAGCCTCTGGACAGGGTAACCCTGAGTTCCAGCTCCTGGAACCCAGTGGTGGGTGCAGGCGTGGGGAAGGCCTCCATGGACTGAGTTTCGGTCTTGGGGTGGGAAGGCTCCGCAGCCTGCTGTGGGTGAGGAGTCTGCAGCCGATCGGAGCCCAGATGCAAGAGGTGCACCTGAGGCAGCCTTTGCACTCCTGCAGGGGGCTGGCAAAGGACCCGTCATCAGCCCTGGATCTGACTGAAGCCAGGTTTGATGCAGACCCAAGGTGGGAGAGCCCTGGCATGCCTGCAGAAGGGCCCACATCTGGTACGTTGACAGCAGGGGTTTACAGCCAGGAGAACAGGAGCCCCTGGGCTGGAGTGGCCAGCCTAGGTTGGGAGGAGCGGGGAAGCCCTCACCCCAAGTCCCAGGATTCCAGTCCATCCTCACCTATTCTTTGCCTCATACCTTTTTGTGGGCTGCCAGGGGCACCCAGGGACAGCAAGTAGGTTTTCTTTTATACGCCAATTCCACATGATTGGTGCCAGCTGTCTCAGGCACTGTGTCCAGGAGGATTCTGAAGCTAAGCTGGGGCTCAGAGGAGAAAGTGCTGGGAATGACTGTCTGTCCTCCCTGTCCTCCAGCGAGGAGGGAATGGAATGGCAGCTCCAAGCTGCCTTGCTGCCACCCTCATGCCAGGCACTGGGGAGATACAGGGCACAAAAGAGACTTGGCCAGTCAGTTATCCTCATCCCTGAGGAGATCACAGCCTAGTGAGAGGGTGTGACAATAAACAGGCAATTAGAATTCAGTGGGATGGATGCTGTGAGCCCTGGGCATGTTAATTTAATTTAAATGAAACAGGCTGTCAAATGATTTGTTAAATAATAAGCCTAGCAAAGTCATAAGCTTTTAGTTGTGACATCATGCATGGGAGAGAGGAGGAAAGTGCCCAGATTATTTTCTGATTGACAGAAAAATTTTGACAAGTATATTTTCTCTTGGGAATACATTGATGGGAGACATCTATCACAACATTATAACCAGTGAAATAAATGATCTAGTAAGACAACAGATCAGAATTACAGAGGGACAGGGTTGGAGGTTATTTTCACAGTTCATGGCAATAATTTCTGAAGGCTTGGGAGTCTTATCAGACCTCTTTGTTCAGAACTCTTCAAAAGACAGATTTGTTTTCACAGAGAACATTCCCATTTGGTTACTGTTATGAATATTCACATGTCCATATTGCATAAAGATGGCATTTCTTGTGAGAGTTCTCAATTTAAGACCTGACGAGATCAGGTTCTTCTAAGTAGTTTTATGGGTGCAAAACGATGCTCCTTCCTCCACAGCTGCAAAGGAGCAGCGACATTTCATCTCTTTTTTTAGATTCCTTTCGTTAATTATGAAGACTTGCAGTTTTTAGGCCAGTCTCTGGCCTAAAATTCCACTTCTTGAATTTCATTTGGTTTTGCTGTCGGAAACCAAGAAAGAGCTAAAGAGGATTATCCTTAATAATAGGAAAGTCGGGTGCATATTGTGGGGCTGGACAGGCACACAAGGACAAAGTGCGGGTGTCCTTATGAGGGACTGAGGAGCCTGGAAACCAGTCCCTTCCTGCTCCTGGGCCTCCCCTGGCGGTTTTGAGGAAGAGGGTGTGCAGGTTCCTCGGAGGTGGTCCTTGGCTGGGAGGATGAGGAAGATGGGGTCTGCTGCTGGCAGGCAAGCCTGAGAAGCAGGCACACAGCAGGCTGTGTAAATAAAGGTGGAATGATGAACTGCGACGGCCTTGAAGTTCCAACGCCAACCCTCAGGGTACCCCACCACCACATCCCCTCACGTGCTGGGGACTCCCTAGGCTTCTTGGTTCCAGTTCTGTGGGTTGTGTGTGAGGGCCTGGGACATGAGCAGAGGGCTCTCAACATCTGTCTCTCTCCCTCAGGTTGCTCACAAGAGCTGAACCTCACCACCAGCAGTAGCTTTGGAGAACCAGGAAGCTCAGAGTTCAAGGTGAAAGGGTCGAAGCGTCCTGGGCAAGACCCCTCTCAGATTGGGGATAGCAGAGGTGGGGTCTGCCTGGGAGGAGACTGCAGGGGTGAGAAGCCCACAGCCAGGTGGAAGAAGGGGCCATCACTGAAGCACCTTTTACACTACATAACATGGGTTTTACAAATTTAGGAATCGGGCAAGGGCCCTAATGGAAGTGAGGCCCACTGGGGTAGCCACTGGGGTCTCCAGGCTCCCCTGGGGGAAGTGGCCCTGGCACGAGGATTCCCTCACAAACCCGGGAAAGGTGCTCTTCCTTCCTAGGAGCTGGCCCAGAGGGAAGACGGGGAGCTAGCAGGGCCCATGCCCCAGGGGCCCCATCAACCACCATCCAGAAGCCTACAGGAGAAGAAGCTGGCTCAGGGAGCCCCAGGGCCCTCAGGCCTCCCCTCCCAGGGCCTGCCAGAACCCCCGGATCCCCTGGAGGGGCTGGGCTGCAGCCTGGGCCAGGAGAGAGCAGAACTAAAGAAACTGCTAAGAAGTGAGATTCCTCAGAGTCAGAGAGAGGGGGCCCCTCAGGATCAGAGAGGGAAGGCCCTCCAGGGGGAGGACAAAGAAGTTCCCCCAAGTAAGAGAGAGAAGACAAACGAGGGTCAGAGTGGGGAGGCCCCTCAGGCTCTGAGGGAAGAGGTCTCGGAAGGTCAAAGGTGGGAGGCCTCCCAGGGTGAGAACAAAGAGGCACCTCGAAGTCAAAGCGGAAGTCGCCTTAAGTGCCGGAGAAAGGAGGTCCTCCCGGAGCAGAGCGAGGATTCTCCTCAGGGCCAGGAAGTGAAGACGCTTCAGCCTTCCGAGGGCAGAGGCCGTATCTCACAAGCCTGGGAGGTGGCTCGGGGAGAGGCACCTACACCGCCCCGGGAGGAAGGCGGCTCCCTGGGGATTCCGGGGGGCTTCTGCAGGCCCCTGGGAGAACGGATGCCGCAGCCTGGGGGAAGGGAGGGCCCGGACCCGCGGGGAAGGACCACGCAGCTGAGGCAGGTTAAGACCGGTGGCCCGAGAGGAGAGAGCGCAGCGGCCGTGAGAGAGCAGCGGCCCGCCCGGGAAGGGGCGCCGGCTCCCCTTACGCCCCCGGGGCCTCCGGCCCGGCCGCCGCTCCCACGCCCAGGAGCGGTGTTGCTGGCGGCCCTACGCACTGGTGGTTCCGAGCAGCGGGAGCGCCCCGCAGCTCTCCCAGGGCACCCGGGCCTGCTGAGCGATCCGCACTCGCTTCGGGGCCCGGGAGGAAGCCCTGGCCCCGCGGAGCAGGAGCTGGGCGGCTCCATGGGGCTCCCGGGCGCCCTCGGGGGGCGGAGGGAAGGTGCCGAGGCCCCCAGAGCCTCGAAGACCGCGTGGCCCGAGTCCCCGAGCAGGGACAGGCGGTCTGCGAGCGTGAGCGCGGCGCAGCAGGAGACGGCTCTGCAGCGGCTGCTGGAGCTGCACAGTGAGGCCAGGCGTCGGCGGCAACAGGACCGCGAGCAGCAGCGGCTCCGGGTGCGCGGCCGGGCCGGGAGGGCGGGGCACCAGGGGGCGGCCGATCGGCTGCTGACAGAAGCCTCCTCCAGGTCTTGGAACGCCTCCGCATCGCCAGGAACCGCCACTGCCGCGTGCACCCCTTGAGACCCCCACCAAGCCCGGCTCAGCTCCCACGACAGGCAAGACCCCTAGGAGAAGGCGGTGGGGCCGCCAAAACCCTGCCTGGGTGGGGGACGGGGCGCGACCTGGGTCCCTTTGACTTGCGCGCACCGCGCACTTGCGATGACACCTGCGGAGCGGGAGGGGCCGGCCTGCCCGGGTGCTGCCCTCTGCTGGCCGCATCGAGCCCCGGGGCTGGGAGGCGCGGGCGCTCAGCGCTCGGCGCCGCCCCAGGAGGACGCGGCCGGGCAACGGAGCGCCCTGCGGGAGCAGCTGAACCAAATGCAACGGGAGAGGACCGGGCGGCTGCGAGCCCTCGGGGCCAGGTGAGGGGTTCGGGCGGGGAGGCTTGTGGGGTGGTGACGGTCCCTTTTCCCTGGCATCTGGGATGAAAGGCCACTCTTTACACAGGAACACCCAGAACTTCCAGCAACTTCTGTGGCCCCCTGGCTCTGAGGAGCCTGCGCCTGGAGAGCATCGCGCACTCTTCCCAGCCCGCTCTGGTCACTGCTGAATCCTCAAAGGGACGATTAAAGAGACGGGGATTTAAGGAAAAAGCAAGAGGGCAACCTGTAGGTCAGAGGTAGTTTCAGAAAGGCCCGGAACGCAGCCTCAGGGCCTGGGAGAGCCAGACACAGACACGCATGGCACTTTCGGCCCGCCACGTGTATTATTTCTTCTTCCCTCCCCTAAGCCCACTGCCTGGCCCAAGGTCAGAGGGCCAGGTCCTGGGGGTCAAGCAGTGCGAAGGCCCCATTCTTGCGGAAGAAAGATTCAATGCGGCACATCTTGCAGGAGACCAGTTCTTGCTTCACTGGGGGGCCTGGGAAAAGATGTCAGAGGCCAGGAATGGATTCCTGGGAAAGGAACTCGCAGAGCCCGGGAGCCCTGCCTGCATAACCCTAGGAATCTGCCTGTGTTGTATCCACTTTGTAAGTGTGAAAAAATAAAAAGAAGTGCTTCTGAGGAGTGGGGGCTATGGGGAAACAGGGAGCTGGCTGGCTGCCTGGATCAGCAGTGATGGCCAAATGCCAGTCAGCTGTGTGCCAGCATTTCCCCCAGCCTCAGAATCCTCCATGGAGGCAGGTGGTGGGACTCCCAGCCGTGCTTGTTACAGACAGAGCTAGACTTCTCTGGGGCAGACAGGGCTTCTTTCTACCTCCTGCTCCCCTTTCGGGGTTCACCTCCTGCTTTCATTTGGAAATTGCTCCCTTTCCTACCCATTTAGGGCCCTGGGGAAAGTAGGGGGATTTTTTTTTTAGGCAAAATTTCAACTGTGTTTATCACCAACCATCCACGTTTTCTGTGCAGGAGCTGGAGAAAACATGTGACTGAGTAGTCTCACTTCAAATTCATGACCACAGACAGCAAAGGGACATGTCTCATCACCCAGAAACCCCACAACACTCCCTGGCATATTCTTTTCCCCACACCTTGACTCTTCATCTCCAACTGCACCATTGCCTTCGCTCCTCTTCTGCCCAGCCGATGACCATGACTCAATCCAGATGGACAGCCTTCTGGCCAATACCATCTCCCTACCCCTCGCTGTGTCCTCTGCCTTCTCCAGTTTGATCCAGCCTCTGGAGCTCCCTGGGTAAGCCCACCCAGTCTCGGGGCTTTAAAGAGCACCTATATTCTGATGACCCCCAAAACTGCATCTTCAGCTCTGATCTCCCTCCATAGGGCGACTCCCATACACAGCCGACTCACCGACACCTCCAGCGCAAAACACCCAACACTGACCTGTCTTCACACACCCCCAGCCCTGTCCCCGCCCCAGTCTCCCCTGCTGTAGCTGCTTCAGCTGAACACCTGGGCATGGCCATTGCATTCTCTTTCCTTGTCTCTTTCAAACCATCAGTAAGTTCTCTTGATTCTTCCTCCAAAACATATCTGGAATCTTTCAGCTCTACCGCCAATCACCCTAGCCCAAGCCATCGTCATCTCTTGCCAGGATAGCTTAGCCACCTGCCAGAGCCTACTCGTGTCCCTAAAAAGGCCATTACCTACAGAATAGTCAGGGTGGTTTTTTTTAAAAAAAGTGTATCAGTATCATTTACCTGTTTAAAACTCTCCATGGCTTCCCCTCGAATTTAGAGTAAAACCCAAACTCCTCCTCCTTGTTATTTAGCTCACTCAGCCTTTAGGTCCCCAGAGAGGCCTTTCCTGACAGTCCAGTCTAAAGCCGCACACGCCCCCTGTCGCCCTCCTCCACCACGCCTGGCCCTCTCTTGCTCTTGTGTTTATGGCCTGGACCCTCCACTAGAATGGACGTCCCCAAAAGGAGTGTCCACGTGCCTTGTGTGTCTAGCGCGGAGAGCGCTGCCTAGCTCGTGGCAGGTGCTCTGTGTTTGTGAGGCGAATAATTTCCGGGAGGTTAGGGCTCACCCAGCTGCCAGCCATATGTGAAGTTGGTGGTGATGGGGAAGAGGTAGCGCCTCTCTGGCATGTCCAGTTTTCGGGTGTTGAGGTAGCGGTAGCGGCCCTGAAAGTCGTGGGAGATGCCTTCATACAGCAGGGCCCGGGTGGCAGGCAGGACTGGGTACATTTCTGGCTGAATAGGAGCCTCCAGGGCAGGGCTGGGGGCCTTGGAAGGAACTGCTTTGGGGGCGGGCAGGGGTGAGAGTGGGGCTTTGGGGGGCAGGGTGGGCAGCTTGAGGGGTACGTGGGCTGCAGTCTTAGCCTTCTGCTTGGCCTTCACCATCGACCCATACTTGTGGTGCCATTCACAGCGCAACACCTTCTCCCTCAGATGCTGCTCCTTCCAGAAGTTCTGCCGCACCGTGTCCATGTTAAGTTGCCGAGACATGGTGGCAAAGGAAGGGGCAGGACCGGGGTGACTGCAGCTGAGGGGTGAGCGCAGCAAGCAGAGCCTTTCTGACAGCAGGTGGCTGCCCAGGGACAGTCGCTCGGCAACCGAGCCTCACCTCACACAGGGCCATACCCTCAGGGCGCCTCACATGCCTTGCTTGCTGAGGCAGCCTCAGGCCGGGGCCCGCTGGCTGAGAGCCTTGATCCCCAAACCTCTTGCTTGACCCAGGCTAGTATCACAGGCTTCCAGGTTTCCTGTGATTTCTGCTTCCTTCCCTTGAGGTCTGGTCCCCTCCCAGCCAATACAGACTCAAGCTGGGGTGCCAGGGGACTGGACGCAAGCCTCCTTCCCTTCCTCCCTGCCAGAGCTGGCTACCTTTAATTCAGAGGGCCAATCTGGTACGATCTTCCTGGTCCAACTCCTCTATGCCTGGATCTTTGGCAAAACCTTTTCCAGCCCTGCCAGTCGAATCCACTCCCCCACCGCCTCCCCGCAACAGCCTCATCCCACACGTGTCCTTTCTAGCACTCAGCCTCAGATCGGAGAGAAGCAAGAACTACTTTAATTTAACATCAACAAGGACACTGTATAACAGCACAGGGAAGAGGTAATGGAGAGAAGACACTCAGGCTTCCTATACCCTAACCACCCTTGATTTGAATGGCAGAGCCCCAGCAAACTGGAAGCACCTCACCTAGCCTCTCAGTGGAGTGGGAAGGGGCAGGGAATTGGAACTCAGAGGCTCGAATCTTAGAGGAGGGCTGATGGCAAGCCTGGGGAGAGGCCACATGGCTGAGGGGAGTCCCCTAGCGTAGGTCTTCGGCCGTGAACATGCCCCTGGCCCTGCGCAGGATGGAGTCCTTGGCAGCATCATAGGGGTGCTCCTTGGATGGGATCTCCAGCACGGCCGGAATGGAGCGCTGGTGGGCATCGAGCGCGTGCCGCACCATCTCTGCGATGTACTGGTTGATGAGGATGATGCCGATGTCGTCCCGGTTTAGAAACTGCCTGTAGGGAGAGATGAGAAGGGAGTCCAAGGCAGCCCACTCTGAGTTGGTGGGCTGGGCTGCAGAGGGGAACGAGCTCGATCCAGAGAGTGCAATGGACAAGGATGCTACACTAAACTCTCTTCATTCTATTTAGAATCAATTTCAGTCCAAAGCTAAGGGCCATGGCTTCTACCTCCCCTGCTTGGAAGGCTCCCAACTGAACTGCTAATGAAGGTGAGGGTGCATGCTGGTGTATTCCTTACACTGCCTTCGGGTAAGAAAGGGAGAGGATAAGAATATATACATCTGTCCCTTTGTATCTGCATAAAGAAAAAGAAAGATAAGGAAAAAACTAAGTGGTTACGGGGTGGAGGAAGGAGGTAATGAAGTAGAAGAGGTCGGGGTGGGAGTGTGACTTCTCAATGTATATACCTTTTAAATATTAATTTGTAAGCCACATGAACACATTAACCTTTCAAAAGAAAACAGATTAAATCTTTTAAGGTTGGGGGGCGCTGGACAGACCACTCAAGGTCTATGGTGATGAGGGCAGGGGGTGAGTCAGAGGGGAAGCTTGGCCTGAGCCAAGAACACAACACAGGAAGAGGAAAATCGGTAACGAAGGAATCACACTTTCCACACGGAGAGAACCCGACACTGGGCTCTTACTTTCTTGTGATCAACCACCCATTCATTTATTTACTCGTTAAAAACTGTTTACTGAGCAGCTTACTCTGTGCCAGACACTAGGGCAGGTTAGACTTGATGATTTCTGAGATCCCTTTTGGTTAGAAACTTGGAAAATTCTTGAAGTAAAATTTGTCCTTCTCTCATGACAACTTGGGTCACTTTACCGGACTGCTTAGAGAGTGGCAGAGATCAGCCTCCCGGGTCAGGGCCTATCACACCCCAGGCAGCAGGAACCAGTCTCAGCCAGTAGCTCAGGGCTGGGCTGTTTAGGGGGAAACAAAGGAGAGTGGTTTGTTCCTGGGACTTGGCACAGGGGCCCTAGAGAAGGGGTGTGGGAGAGAATAGGGGGCTGGCACCCTCAACTCTAGTCACCAGGACGCCTCCTGGATTAAGGGACATGCCTGCACCCACATCTTGAAGCTATTGCTCTTAACCCAGAACAGGAAGTGAAGATTTGAAGTGCATGGTCTCAGCAGAAGGTAGGACAGTCCTGATATTGTCCGCTGTGCTCAGGACAACGGGAAATTCCGTAGCCGACTGAGGAGAGCTACACAGGCAGAGTGTAGCCCTGGCTTAAGAAAGGCAGAAAGGGTGGGACTGGGCTCAAGTCCCTGCTCGCTCTCGTCTGAATCACAGAGTGTGCCTTAACCTCTCTGAACTTAATTTTCTCACCAGTAAGTGGGAATAACCCCTACCTCACAAGACGATTGTGAGCCTCTGAGGGAGACGAAAATACAGGAAAGCCCGAGCCCACTGCCCGTGTGTTCACTGAGTGTGTGGTTCCTTTAGGTGTCAACTCGCAAGAGAGTCGAGTGCTTGCAATGCCCGGAGCCTGCTCTACGGGTGAAATGGGGGAGCCCCTGCAGGGGAGCTGAGACTAGCCCCCTCCGGGCCTGGACCCTCCGGACGCTCAGCTCTGGCGGGCCAGGTTGGGCCAAGGGGCGGCGCCCGCCCGTCACGAGCTCTGTTCCCCTTCTTTCCTGACACACGGTCATGTGACAGGGGGTAGTTTGTGGACCCGACATAGCCCCGGTCCCACCGAGACCCAAAAGGGAACTTGGGACGCGGAGGCCCCCTCTCCGGAAGGGGAGGTGGACCGACTTCCTCGACCCTCGAGGACGGGGTCTGACACTTCGGCCAAGGTCTGGAAGCCCAGGGCCGCCCCCGCCTTCTCCCCGCGCTCCCACCAGGCAGCTGAAGGTCCCCGTTCAGGCCTTGCGGGCTACCGTACCGGAAAGTGTCTTCGATCTCATTGATGGTAGTATCTTTCTCCACCACCAGGAAATTAGGGTGGCGGTTCTTGTTAAGCTCCCCTATGCCGCCCAGCAGGAAGCCAGTCACCGTGTCCTCGTCTCCGATCACCGCAATTAGCTTCCCCCTCCCCGCCATCCTCACAGTCCGGCAACGATCAGCCGCAGCCTCCGGGTGTCACCAAAGCCCCGCCGCGGCAGTGCACCTCCTTTTCGGCCGCACCTCCCCCCCGCCCCGCTCTTTAGGCATGCGCAGTTCCACCACTCCGCCTCCCGGGACATGCGCATTAAGAGCAAAAGCGCCTGAATCCGAATACGGCTGCGCCATAAAGGGAGGTCCGAACCAGGGAGCTACGGTTCCCAGAAGTCCACGCGGCACAGCAGTCTCTCGGAGGCGCGTTCGATCGGTAAGTTCGACAAACTTGTTGAGGCTACTGCTGTTAGGCGCCGAGACGCCAAAGAAAAGACGGTACCTGTTCTCGAGAGTAAGGTCCGAGTCTGTATCGTGTATGTATGTAACTATGACACAGCTAGTGTTATTTATTCAGTTAATAAAAGGATGGGCAAGTTAATGGTGATACTCTGTAGTGAGGTAGAGCGTTGACAAAGCACTGTGTCAATTGCTAAAACGTGAGAAGTACGTGGAAGCACACATCAGGTGTAACTAACCCATGGGAGAGGGGGCGCGCAGAGAAGGCCGCCAGCAGGATGAAGGGCTAGAGGTGAGGACGAGAGGGTGTTCTCAGGAAGAGGAGCAGCACGTGCGAACACTTAGCGGGGACTAGAGAGAATAAGTGCCTTTAAGAAAAGATAAAGAATCTGGAAGTTATCCTGAGGACGGAGTTGTTCTGAAGCCACTGAAGGATTTTAAGCAAGAGAATGATACGGCCAGGTTTATGTTTTAGCAGTAGCATTGAGATCGTGCTGTGTGTGGAGGTAAGACTAAGGTGGAGAAACCATTGTGGTAAGAGATGGTGGTGGCCAGAAAGAAGCCAGGGAGTGGGGATGGGGAATGTGAGAGTCAGGTGGAGTCAAGAGATATTTAGAGACAAAAATGGACAGAACTGGGTTTGGGGTTGGTCATGTTTGGGGAGTTAGACCAGGTGACTTCCAAGTTTCTGGCCTGTGCAGCTAGGTGGACAGGAGTAACATTCCTCAGAGAGTGAACTCTATGTATGAGATGAACATGTCGAAGGAGAGAGGTCCGCTCGCTCCTCCACCCTTTTAACAAAAAGGCGTCCTGCATCTGGCATGTGATTTGCAAGTTTAGAGCACTTGAGACATCCAGATGGTCTGGTCTGGTGGTTATCTCTGTGATGGGCCTGGGATTTGGACATACCTGGTTTGAATCTCGACCCTGCTACTTAGAGGTATGATTTGGGACTCATCACCAAAGTTCTCAGGACCGTGATCTCTTCAGATAATACTATGCCCACCTCATAGGCCGTTAGGATTGAGGTAGAGGCACTAAATGCTCAGCACCTGTGGCCATACTGCAGCTGGGGGAGGGCAGCTGAGCTGGATATCCATAAACACATCCGCTCACAGGTGGAGGGCAGCTGAAGCTGAGGAGGCCAGCAAAGCTTGCAGGAAAACGCTCCCATTTGGGGGCGAGGTGGGAGGGAAGGCAGAGAGCGAGGAAGGGTGTGTGTAGAAGCACCTGGCTCAGTGCCTGGCACAGAGCTGACCCTTAACGGCCACGAATGGTTGGGTACTTGAGAAGGGATCCTGCCTTTAAAGGGTCTGTCAGGTAAAGTAGGGAGCTGAGACAGTGCCATGTTTATCACACACAGCTTCATTCAACCAGCATTTAGCAAATGTGGTCATGGAGAGGCTGAGGACACAAGATTGATAAAATACACTTTCTGTCCTCAACTCCCTCGGGACTGAGGGGAGAGTAAAAAATATCACAGGGAGGGAGGTAGACCTACAGAAGAAAGTGAGGCCCTAGAAGGGTCTTGCAGGGGAAAGGAAAGAAGAAACTTAAAAGAGGAGCCGGGAGGCAGACAGCGTATTGAGTGAAGAGGCGGGGGGAGGGGGTGTTTGGAGCCAGGCCACGTGTGTTGGGTTTTCTTTGGCCTGTCCACCACCATGTGCCGAAATGTCTGGGATGAGTTTAGAATTGGGGGATCGGTTGAGTGAAATGCTGCTTTGCCCTGCTCTGGCTACTCAGTTGCTCATTTACTCATTGGTCACACTTGTCTGTATCGGACCTCCCAGGGTCAGGGAGCACAGTCTGGTGAGGGAGACCGACCCTCAGATACAAGGTCACAGATGAGGGTAGTAAATGCAGCCAGAGATGTGCCCCAGGGCAGTATGAGAGCTGGGGGGCAGGTCTGGGAGGACAGGAAGGGGTTCGGGAAAGCTTCGTGTTGGCCAGGAAGATGAGGAGGGTGGAGAGGCAAGGGTGTTCCTGGGCAGAGTCCCAAACTGCAGCACGGCTCCCTGGGAAACTAGAGGTTGTGGAGAGGGTTAGAGGTGGAGGGTGCAGTGAGGAATGGGCACAGTGCCCGACTGGGGGCTGGGGGCCTTTTTTTTTTTTTTTTTTTACATGTTGGGGGTAGGAGTTTATTAATTAATTAATTTTTGCTGTGTTGGGTCTTCGTTTCTGCGCGAGGGCTTTCTCTAGTTGTGGCAAGCGGCGGCCACTCTTCATCATGGTGTGCGGGCCTCTCACTCTCGCGGCCTCTCTTGTTGTGGAGCACAGGCTCCAGACGCGCAGGCTCAGTAGTTGTGGTTCACGGGCCTAGTTGCTCCGCGGCGTGTGGGATCCTCCCAGACCAGGGCTCGAACCCGTGTCCCCTGCATTAGCAGGCAAATTCTCAACCACTGCGCCACCAGGGAAGCCCCTGGTGAGCTTTTTGAATGAATGGGTAGGAAAGCTGGTGTCTGAACCTATAGGCCTTGGAGGCCTTGTTAGGACACTTAGACTAGCCTGGAGAGAAGGGAGCCACAGAAGGGCCCTGGACCAGAGAGGGCCATAGTCCCTGTGATGTGACCCCGCCCTCTGGCTGCAGTGTGGAGGGCTAGTTGGAGGGAGCTGGCTGGTGGGCCAGGAAGGCTAGTGGAGGGGCCAGTTCAGGAGGGAGGCCCTAAGCCAGGTCAGGGCTGGAGGTGGGGAGGGAGCAGGCCCAGCTTTGACCCAGGACCTGGCTGGAGTGAAAGGTTCCTGGGTTTGTGCCTGCCTGCTGGGTGAGGAGCATTCCTGCTTGAGCCAGTGCTGTTGTAAGGTCCTAAAAATTTTGAGAACATCCTTGAGATCAGGCTGAGCGGAAACTGGCCTTCTGGTGGTCCTAGGGCAGTCTTCTAGAACATAGTGTCCACCTCCCTCTCCTACCCACCAGCTCTCCAGGAATCTGAGGACCAAGCCCACATCCCTGGCATGCTCCCCCAGCCCCTTCTTTCAAGCATTCTGTCAACACTCCAGACCTCCCCAAACAGATGGCCCAGAGGGGGCCGCTCTCTGCCCCGGGCCCCCCCACCTTGACCTGACTCAGTCCTCCAGGGGAGAGGCAGCCAGCCTCTGCCTCCCAGGGCCTGGTGGCCAGCCGTGGGGAGCACACACACAAGGAACAGCCAGGCCTCTGCGACAGGCCGCACTTTATTTGTTTTCCACCTAAACGGCTCCCAGCTGAGCCGCATGACATGTGCAAAAGCCCCCCAGAAAGCTGGGCCTCGCAGTGTGTAAAAAAAAAACCCCCCATGGGGCAGAGCTGTGCAATCTTAAAAAAAAAAAAAAAAAAGAGAGAAATCAGTCCCCCAGGAAGCCTGGCTGGGATCTCAATTGCCTGGGGCCAGGACACGCACCAAGCCTGCTGCTGCTGGGTCCATTTTCTCCTGCGATTGTGCTTTCTCTTCCAAGTCCTTAACGCTCTGGGGTTGTGGCCACCAGAGGGGCCGGATGCAGTCCTCAGTGGCAGAGGCCCCGCTGGCAGTGCAGTTTGAGGGTGACCTCTCTCACACATGCAGACACCCCCAGACACGTGCTCCCCCACTGGCCTCAGCCCCGCCACAAAACTCAGGGCTTCCCTGGCCCCCCAACCTCCAGTTCGCCCTCATGTCACGTCTGAGGCAGGGACACTGCCCTGAGACGGACGAGGCCTTCCAACCCGGGGGGGCAGGGAGGGGGGCAGTGCCACTCCTTCCACCCCCAGGGCAGGTGTTTGTGGTGTCTGATTCTGCGTGCGTGCATCTGGGTGTGGCCTATGTGTGTGTGTGTGTCTGTGAGTGTGTTTGGCCAGAGGTGGGGGCCGAGGCTGGGGGAGGCACTTCTGGGATTCAGGGCACATTGACTTTGAAGGGGCTTCCAGGGACACTTTCGTCGCCCCACTTGACGATGAGGATATAGTCGCCTTTCTCCTTGACGGTGTAGGTGACGTTGTACACCCGGTTCCCCATGTGCTTCACATACACCTCCTCACAGGGGGTCTTGGGCCCGTGCACACCCACCATCATCATGTTGGTGCCTGGAGAGAGAGGGAGCGAGGGACAGGCTCACCCCAGGCCCTTGGGCCCACGTTCCCGCGCACCTGCCCACCCTGGGGGTCTGCCCCCTTTCCCCCCACTGCCTGCCTGCTTTGCTGCAGTCCACGGTGAAGGAGTTCTTCTGGCCCACAAAGGCCTGGGACAGCCCAGGGCCCCGTGTCACCACCTTGCTGGCATCTGAGGAGAACTTGGGGATGGAGCTATAGCTGGAACCCCGACTTGAGGACGACTTGGTCACAGTCTCCACCAGGACCGTGGATGTTTCGTGAAGGCTGTGGCCTCCAGACAGCCGGGGACCTGAGAGGCAGAGTGGGTGGCCACGAGCCTAGTCAGAGGCCTGCTCTTCCCCAGGCGGTAGGCCGTGTGCCAGCACCGACAGCCCCGCGTTCCCTTCCTCAGATGCAGCATGCTAGGAGTGGCAGCCCGTTCCAAACACGGCTCCGGGGCAGGCTTATCTCGAGGTCTGCAGCCTCGATGGCTCCCCCCACCCCCACCCGACTTCTGGGCTTTGCCTGGGACCCCAAGTCACAGGGTAGAGTCCTGCTTTAAAAAGGAACATGTATCAACGAATCCTTCACACAGCTTCCAAAAGGAAAGCTGGCTGAACCTTTACTGAGCTCTGTCTTCTTGGAAGCCAGAAATGTGGGAAGAGGAGGGCAGAACGCTAAGCGAAAGCTTGGGGAGCCACCGCAGGGAAAAGGTTAGTCAAGTGATGGACAATAAAGAGGAAGGATTTGATTTTTTTAAGTGATGTGCATGAGTCCACGTGGAGAATGGGGTGACGTGTAAAGCCAGGCCCACTTTATTCCTGGTAACCTGACCCCGATGTTTGGGGCATATGACCCGGATGTGAATGGCCACTGGAGCCAGCCAGTATGGAATGGGCTGGAGGGACCTTCCCCCACCCAGGACACTCACCTGTGACTTTGGCCTTGAAGGGGCTGCCCACAATGTGCTGGGGGCCACCATACTTGATGGCAATGAGGTAGTTGCCAGGGGCCATGGGAGTGTAAGTGACCACGTGGCCCTCAGGACATTCCCGACAGTCCAGCTGCACCTTGGAGGGGCCGTCGATGGTGACAGACAAGGCCCCCGAGCCCGCATTCAGGGTGTTGACAATGAACTCCGATGACACTCCTGGGGACCAGAGGTAGCAAGGGTGTAGACAGGAAGCCTCCCCGGAGCAGGTCTGTGCTGGGCTCGGGCTCATCAACGCTGCCCCGCCTCTGGGGCACCAGTGTCCACCCCTCCTCCCCAGCCCCAGGCACTCACCTGTAGTGCCTCCCTCGAGCCCAGGACCATAGGCTGACACCAAGCCTGGGTCCCCAGCCTGGCTCTGCTCCCCAACTCGGATCTTGAAGGGACTGCCAGGGATGTGGGCACCGTTGAACTTGACGTCAATGGAGTGGACGCCATTCTCATGGGGGATGAAACGGATGGTGTGCTTGTCTGTGGGTCAGACGTTGGTGGGTGAGCCTTTGTCCTTCCCTCCCCTTCCCAGAAAGTCCCAGCCTGGCAGGGAGAGGGCCAGCTCACCACTGTCCAGCTCGGAGACGTAGCACTCCTCCACCGCACCCGAGGGTGTGTGCACCCTAGCATCGATCACGCCCCGTGCACCGTTCAGCTGCACCGCAAAGGACGCTGGCTGGTTCACCTTGAGCCCCGTCTCCTGCAGAGGCCACAGAGGGTGCTCAGACTCCTGGGAGGGTCTGGCGGGCTCGTCTCTGCAGCCCAGCACTGATCTCACTGCACGCCCAGCCCAGCTCAGGGAGGCTCTGAACAGGGCTGTGATGGGAGGTGGAGGCAGGGTCTGTGGCCTTGGCATCCACCTGCTATGAGGTGGGGCCACCTGGCTGTGGCTGGGCATGGTGGGGATGACACATGATGTGCCCTGTCCTGGTTGAGGAGGTAAGACCCAGAAACCATAAAGCAGGCCTGTCAGCAGAGAAGCCAGTGCTAGGACGGTGCTGTGTGTGGACTGCAAACAGTAGCTGGGATGAGGAAGGAGGGGTGTGGCCTAGACTGCCCTGGGGGCACTCGATGGGGGAGGTGGGCCGATGGGGAGGCTCCCAGGGGAGGTGAAGATTGGGGCACAGAGCCCAGTTCTAGAGTAGGGGTAGGGGATGGGGGAGGAGAGGCACAAGGGCTCCTGAGGGGCAGCTAGAAGGGGGAATGGAGCCCCCTGCTGTACAGACACTGGGAGAGAGGGGACATCTGTCTGTCTGGACCTTCCAAGGTCACCACTAAGTCCCTGGCCACATGGGCCTGCCATCCTCTACTTCTGCCCATCTCTCAGGGTGGCAAAGGGGCCCCCAGGCACATACCTGGAGGCTAGTGACAGTGAGACGGCGAGCATCGTCTGAGAGGGAGGCCACGGGTACCACAAAAGGGCTGTCTGGGATGTGCTCATCGTTGAACTTGATGGAGACCTCATAGTCACCTGGGGAGGGAAGGCCAGTCAGCACAGGCCCCAGGACTGGGGACAGCAGGGTGGAACCCCCTCCACCCTGGCCTTATCCCAGAACAAGCTCCTGGGTCGGGGCTTAGCTCTGGAGACAGATGTGCATTCCCAGGAGTGTGGGGTGGAGGGAGAGTGGAGGGAGACAGGGCAGAGAAAGAGCGGCAGCCCAGGTGAAGAGTTGGTTCAGTAGCCCCGTCTCCTGCCTGGGCGAGCAGAAACCCAGTCTGGAAGGTCAGGCAGGCCCAGCCCCGTGGTGGACACCCACCTGGTTCCTGCACAACATAGGAGACCCCACAGGAGCCATCCTTGCGGTCCTCAAATGCAATCTCCGCCTTGCTGGGACCCTCCACAGCAATAGACAGGCCCCCGGCACCCGCTTCTCGGGTCCAGATGCTGAACTCGGCTGGAGATGGAAACGGGACAGGGGTGGCTCCTCAGCACCATGGTCCACCCTGGTGGCTGCCCTGCCCCCGCCCCCCGCCCTGGCCCCCTGCCCCTTACCTGGCACGCCGGCCACCCCTCGCTCCAGCCCTGTGCCTCCAGCTCGCACCTTATGGGCACCGCCTTCACCCAGTGGCCCCACGGTGAACTGAAAGGGGCTGCCTGGCACATGCTGGCCGCGGTACTTGACGGTGACCGTGTGGGGCCCCATCTCCTGGGGCACAAAGCGCACACTGTACGCGCTGTCCTCTCCCTCCACGATCTCTGCGGCTTCCGTCTTGCCTGACGGGCTGGTCACCTGTGCGGTCATGTCCTGAGAGCTGGCCTCACCTGCAGCAGGTGGGGAGTGTCAGGGCGACACGGGGGCTGCTCCTGGCCCTGGCCCTTCCCTCCCTCCCTCAGTAAAACCCCCTCCTCCACTCAGACCAACAGCCTCCCCCTCTTGTCCCGAGGGACGGAGAGCCCAGCGTCCCTGTGAAGACCCCAGCCCCGCCCTGCTCACCCTCCTGCTGCCGGGTGATGCTGCCAAAAGAGCCCAGGCGTTCCCGGCCCAGGAAGTCCCCGAAGACGGCGGGGAAGGGGTCTCCGCCAACCTGGGTGGACTCCTCCACCCGCACCTCGCGCTTGGTCTCCCCGCCCCGAGTCTTGCTGATCTCTGTGCGCTCCGTGCGGGTGTACGTGTGGCTGCTCCGCGTGAAGGTGCGCGTCAGGCGCTCCTGGGCCGACACCATCTGGAACCAGTTCCCTGTGCGCGCATGGAGCCCAAGGCGGGGAGGGAGGTGAGAAACGAGCCAGCAGGACAGAGACCGTGGGGGCAGGCCCTGGGCCTTCCCCATCGCTCTGCTCCCGCACCCCACCCCCACCCCACCCCCCGGCTCCTGCCTCCTACCTGGGATCTTGAGGTTGAGGTCACAGGTGCTGCCGATGGTGGCAATGGACGGCGCCTGCCTGCGCCGGGTGATGCTCTCCTTCATGCGGCCCTCGCCGGTAACCTTCACCGTGAAGGGGCTTCCTGTAGGGGAGAAAGGGAGGGTCGGGCGTCTCAGATCACTCGTCGCTGGCCTCCTGGCCTGTCCCAGCAGCAGCCCAGCGCCTTACCAGGCACGTGCTTGTCAGCAAACTTGATGTTGATGATGTAGGTGCCGGGTTCCGTGGGGCAGTAGGTAACTTTGCATGTGCCGTCCTCCATATCCTCACAGTTGATGTCCACCTTGCTAGGGCCTTCAATACTCAGCCCCAGGCCCCCATAACCTAGTGGGGAACAAGGGACACGTCTCCCTCAGTCCCCACTGCTGTTCTGCTCTCCCCTCCCCAAACTACAGGCTCCGTCCAGAACAGGCACCCAAGGTGTATCAACCACTAACAAAAGATGCCTCAGCAGGAGGAGAAGGGGTGAGCCAGGCACTGACCCAGAGGTCGGGGATAGGTAGTCTGGAAAATTCCTAAGGCAGGCCTCTTGGGTTCCAGTGAGCAAGGGGGAGACAAACTCAGTAAAGCTGAGCTTTCTCTGAAACGTGGGAGAAGTGACATGGGGACATTCACTCTCCCCAAAGGGGCCCCAGAATGTGAATCTCAGCAGAGACTGCGCCAGGAGGTTCAGGGAGGAGTGTATGGCCAAGGGGCACTGGGCAGGAAAGGACTAGTCGTCACTGGCGGCACCAGCTGAAATGAGGGGTCTCTGGGGCAAGGAGCACCTGCATTACGAGTGTCCACGATGAACTCCGCCACCTGGAACGTATGTCCCTCGGACAGGCCCTTGCCCCAGACCCGCACCTTGCTGGCATCCCCGATTTCAGACGGTCCCACCAGGATCTTGAAGGGGCTGTTGGTGACGTGCTTGCCACTCTTGCGCACGCTCACCACGTGCTCCCCAACCTCCTTGGGGGTGAAGGAGATGCCTGTTGGGAGGGAGGTCAGGCATGAATGGAGCCCTGGGCCTGGCAGTGTTCCTTTGCGGCTGCCCCTGCCTTCCTCACCCCCCCCACCCTGCCGGGCCCCTCCCATGGCCCCCGTGCTCACCAATGTGCCGGTTGGGCAGGCGCTTCAGTAGGCAGGGCTCCTCATTGCCCGAGGGGGCACGGATGCTGGCGGTCAGCAGGCTCAGGTCACTCTCGGTGATCTTCAGTGACACATCCGTGGAGGTGCCCACGTTCAGCTGTGACGTCCTCATCGAGTCATCACCTGGGGGAGAGTTGGCATGTCAGGCAGTGTGACTCCAGGCAGGCCCTGCCCTCATGGAGATCAGGAGACTTCTGGCAACCCCTGCTGGACTCAACAGAGACTGGGGACCACTCCGAGGCACAGAGAGACCAGGGAGAGCGCAGTCTCCATTCACACCCAGCTCCCCTGGGGATGCCCCAGTCCTGAATGGGTTAAATCCCTAATTTACACGAATGTAAATCCTGAGTCACGTGATTGCATGGAACCAAAAAACTAGACTGGGCCAGACAGCCCATACCCCTTTCCCGCTGTGTGGCTCTGATCAAGTTGCTTAGCCCCTCTGGGCCTGCTGGCTTCCTCATCTATCAAAAGGGATTATCAGTACCCTGACTTAAAAAACTCAACAGGATATGTTTTCAAAGGGTGGCTGGATGTTTCTCACCTGCTCTAGAGGATAGAGTGTTCCTTACATTTATCCAAAAACGACCTCTTCCACCTCGAGGGGGCCCTACCCTAACGCCCCGGTGACTTACTTGAACATGCTGGGCTTGCACATCCGTTGTGTGCTGGGGTGTGTACGGCAGGCTGTGTGCCCACACGTCCACCCACCTGTGATCTTGGCTGTGAAGGGGCTCCCCGGAATGTGCTTGTCGTCAAAGCGCACGATGATGCTGTAGTCTCCAGGCGCCGTGGGGAGGTAGGACACGGTGCAGGTGCCATCCTTGTTGTCCTTGCAGGTGATCTCTGCCTTGGACGGGCCCTCCACGGCCAGGGACAGACCCCCTGTGGGTGGAGGAAGGGCTGAGATCAGAGGTCCTGCCCTCACCCCTGCACTGGCTGCCCCCACCCGGCTCCCCTCACCTTCCCCAGCATCCTTGGTGACGATGGTGAAGGTGGCCGGCTTGTTGACCATGCCATGGCTCAGGCCTGGCCCATAGGCACTGACGTGCCGGCTGTTGATGGCATCCACGTAGAACTGCAGGGGGCTCCCTGGGGGTGGTCGGAGAAAGGGGGCTGGGTCAATAGTGAGGACAGGAGCTGCCTGAGCCCACCTCGGCCCCCGCACCTCCCCGCTGAGCCCTGCATCTCTGCCACAGGGGCCTCCCACCAGGGCACCAGACTTCCCAGGCCTCACGTGGTGTCTGCACACAGCAGGTGCTCAATAAAGATTTGTTGAAAGAAGGCAGATGAGGGTGAAGTCACCATGGGCTCCTCTCAGCCCAGCCAAGCCCAGCCTGGCCCCCGACTCACCAGGGATGTGGTTGCCGTCATACTTGATCCCCATCTGGTGCAGGCCTTTCTCGGTGGGTGCGTACCTCACCGTGATGGTGCCATCCTTGTTGTCAGTGATGCTGGGCCGGGCGGTCTTCCCAGAGGGCATCCGTACCTCCCCTGCCAGGCAGAGGGTTAAGTGGGGGACCCCAGTTTCTCCTACCTCAACCCCCTTTGCTGTCCCAGGCTCCCACTCCTGTGTGGTTCTGCTTCTACCCCAGAGGTCAGGCACCAGGAGACAGCCTGGAGCATCAGGATGAACCCTGACCTGGGAGACAGAAAGCTGGAGTCTGAGTTCCAGCTCTGCTCAACTTGCTGTGTGACCCTGGGTAGCTTGCTTCCCTGCTCTGGGCCCCAGCTTTCATCTCTAAAGAAGGAGCTGGGCCTGGATGCAGGTGTCCTCCCTTTGAGCCCTCATGCCTCAGGGCCCCGGGGCAGTACCTGTGAGCTCCCCTTTCTGCACAGTGAAGGGGATGACCAGGTTGAAGGGTCTCAGCATGGACTCCATTGGCTCCACGGGCACCACTGGCTCCTCTGTGGCCTGTGGCAGGTGAGAGGGAACAGTCATTGGCTGGGGAAGGCCTGGGGAGCTTGGCCTGAGCCATGACTGAAGTCAGAGCAAATGAGCAAAGAAAAAGATGGTTAATGGTGAAGCCAGAGGGCAGGAGAGGCATGTCAGCTGCAAGAGAAGAGGTGCTGCGCCCAGCCTGGGGATCCGTCTGCCCAGCCTGACTCCCGCCTGCTCCCCCAAGATGACCCCAAACCATGCCTCAGTCCTGGCCCCTGAAGAAGAGAAGAAATAAAGGAAGAGGAGGAGGGGGGCGAGGTGTGGCCCAGGTGGGAGGTGGCAGTACCCAGTGTGCGGGGTAGGTACTGGGCCTGTGCAGCTGCTCAGAGTCAGAGGGCTCCTCCATGCGGGGCATGGAGTCACACGCCTGGAAAGCCAGGCGCAGGAGGGCACAGGACGTAGCAAGCTGGTACACGCCAGCTCGAGTGACCACGAGCTGACGCAGAGAACGGCCCAGGGACCTGAAGTCCCGGGCTGCCCACAGGGCAGGATGGATATCTTGGGTGCTCTACCCTTTGGAGGGCTTCATCGTCCTGCAGGGCCACCCTGGGGAGATGCACAGGGACAGTGGGCCCGAGGGTCAGAAGGAACACGGCAAGTTCCACCAGAGAGAGCTGACCAACCACCAGAGGGGCCAGAAGCAGGGCTGTGCTCACCTCCTGGGTTGGGAGGCTGCAGGGAAAGCAAAGACTCGACTCTGGGGCACTCTGGGTCCCGGATCCATCAGACGTGGGGACAGGTTCCCTGCTACCACCAAGAGGGCCCGGCCCACCTCCCCAGCCGCCCTGGTCCCACTGTGGCCGCGGAGCTTACCAGCACGTGGAAGGGACTGTTGGGGACGTGCTCGCCTCCAAAGCGGATGGTGATGACGTACTTGCCCGGCTTGGGCGCTGTGTAGTAGATGTCGAAGGTGCCGTCGTGGTTCTCAACCACATCCACGTCAAGCTCTGCCCCATCCGGCGTGGACACTGTGCACGTCACCTTCCCCTTGCCTGCCGCCTTGGCGTCCACCGTGATCACCGTCTCCTCCCCAATCTGGATGCGGGGGCCCAGGCAGGCACCTGCCACACAGGAATGTCCGGTCAGGGGTCCGCGGGCCTGTGCCCAGCCCCCCGCAGTTCCCAGCTCCCCCACCACCTCAGCCCACAGCAGAAAGAGAGGAGAAGGGGCACTCACCCAGGCCGTGGCCTCCGATGGACACTGGAAATGGAGAAGAGTGTAAGCCACGCAGTGCTCAGGATGGGGGGGTGGGGGGGAGGGGCAGGGGAGGCGGGGTGAGTGCCCACCTGTGACCAGGCACTTGCTGGCGTCCCCAGTGGGCAGGGCGTGGATGCGGAAGGGCGAGTAGGGGATCTCATCGCCGCCATACTTGATGGTGATGGTGTACCGGCCACTCATGTCCGGGAGGTAGGACACGGTGTACGTGCCATCCCCATTGTCTCGGATGTTGGCCTTCTTGGGCTTACCCTCAGGGTCCTGGGGGAGGAACAGAGGTCAAGGCCAGCCTGTGCCCAGAGCCTCAGCTGAGAGGGGGGCGGCACATGGACTCACCAGGATCTGGACAGTGAGCAAGCCCTCCCCAGCATCCCGGGCATCGATGGTGAACTCCACAGGCAGGCTGGCAGGGATGCCAGAGGCATTGAGCCCGGGGCCGCTGGCCCGCACCTTGCTGGCATCGTGGGCTGGAAGCACCTTGATCTTGAAGGGGCTTGAGGGGCAGAAGGGATGGACAGTTGGCTCAAGCTCTGGGGCAAAGGGAATCCCGTCTCGTTTGGGGCCTGGAGTCCTCCCCACATTCATGAGCAGGGGAGATGACTCCTGGCAGGGAGGAGGGACCAGGTCACAGCCTGAGTCTGGGGGAGGGTCACACAGGTGTGCCCGTGACAAAGCCTGAGCATTTCTTCTCCATTCTCCAGGAAGATGCCGTGAATTGTTTAAAGAGGAGGATGCAGGAGGCTGCCCTCTCCCACCTTTTTGTAGCTACATGGTGCCTTTTCCCAAGGCACTAATTTTGTAAATTTTGTATCTACATGGGGGGACAGCCCAGCCAGAGGAGAGCCCCTGGGGCTGTGCCACCTCCAGGGTGGAGACAGGCAGGGGGCCCTGAGGAAGAGCGGGATGGGGCAGCAGAGATGGGATGAGGCGAAGACAAGTAGGAGGGGTGTTTCCAGGGCCCTGCAGTGGCCCTGCAGGTGCGGCCCTGGTGGGAGCTCCCCAGAGCTCAGCACAGCACAGGAGCCCAAAGCTGGGCCTCACCTGCGTGGCACCTCCTGGTCGGCGTACTTGACAGCTACTGTGTAGGGCCCATCAGTGGCTGGGGTGTAGTGGACGGTATGGGTGCCATCTCCATTGTCACGCACCTCCACAGGCTCAGCCACACCTGGGCAAGGGGAGCAGGGTCAGCAAAGCCTCTTGGCATCATTTCTGCCTCCCTCCACCCTGCCCCAGACATTCCATACCTGTGGGGCTCAGCACGGCCACCTGCAAGGCAGCCCGGCCAGCTTGGCTGCAGTCCACCTTGAAGGTCTGGGGTACCCGGGCCCTGACACCGGCTCCCAGCCCTGGGCCGGAGCACTTCACCTTCCCAGGGTCCACCACATCCTTCACTGGCACCCGGAATGGACTCCCTGCAAGGAGAGGGACATCAGCCCCTACCCACCTGCCCAGGAGGGTCTACCTGACACCGAGGAACGAGGAGGAGGAGGACGCCTTCCCTGCCTTTGAAATGCCCCAGGGAGACCAGACCAAATGTGCAAACACTTAGGGACTTGCTAAGAAAATGTAAACAAGGAAAATAAACTTGGCTACTTGGCTACAGACTGCGGCTGGGCAAATCCACTTATTTAGACCACAAGCCTGGAAAAAGGCCTTCCTAAATTAATAAAATGTTAAAAGTGGAGTATCTGTAACAGAAAATGCATTTTTGCCAGCGTGAAATTAGATAAGGAAGAGAAATGTCCAAATTCAGCAGGCCCGAGTTATGTGATAATTGAAGACATAACCCCGCCCTCCCCACCCCTACCCCTGCCCGGAGCAACTCGGCCATGCAGGAGGGCAGGGGGGTTCCTTGCTTTGCAGACAGTGAGAGGGAGAGGGTGTGAGAGGCTGTCCTTGCTGAGCCCGCGACAGAGGCTTGCACTGTGTCTGAGTGACCGAACCCACGAGGTCTGGCGCTCCAGACAAAGGGCCAAGACACCAGTGCTGGACCTCTGGGAACGAACTGCACGCACCGCCCTGCCTCTTGGCCGCGACCGAAGCACCTACCTGCTCCACGTCCTCCCTGCCGGCTGGGCTCGGGGCTTTCCTGCTCTAGGGATGAGTCCCCACACCTGACTTCCTTCCAGTTTCTCTCTCGCTGAGCAGGCCTCCTGCTGCCCTCCCTGAGTCCCACCCACCCCGTGCACACCTGGGATGGGCCGGCCCCCGAAGGTGATGTTGACGTCATAGTCTCCAGGGGTGAAAGGGATGTACTCCACGGTGCAGCTACCATCCTTGTTGTCCTTGCAGGACATCTTGGCTTCCGACGGGCCCTCGATGGCTAGGCCTAGGCCCCCAGTGCCAGCTCCCCTACAAGATGACACCCCTATATCAGCTCCGCTAGGACCAGTGAGTGGGGATGGAAAAGCTGAATGGGGGCTGGGGGCCCAGCTGAGAAGGGACCAGCTACAGGGGTTGGGACACGGGGAGGTTTGCACCCTCGACGGGATAGGCTGGGGATGAGGCACACACAGAAGGATGAAGGGGAAGACCAGGTGGCTGGGATCAGGGTCAAGGTTAGGAAAGGCGGAGGGAGGAATACCTCGTTTCCACAGTGAAGCGGTTAGCCTTGTTGACCAAGCCACCCTCCAGGCCTGGCCCAAAGGCCCGGACGCGAGTGGGGTCACAGCCCTCAGTCACGCCCACTCGGAAGGGGCTCTTGGGCACAGCTACGTCATCATACAGCACCTCCACCAAATGTACTCCTGGAAGCCAGCCACACGGTGCAAGTCAGGGTGGGCGAGGCGCCTACCTCCCCAACCCCCGAAAATGCCGGCATCAGATCCCCACCGTCCCCGCTCAGCCCAGCCCCTCACCCTCTTCGTAGGCCGTGTACTGCACTCGGTAGGTGCCATCCCCGTTGTCTGTCAGGTAGGTGTCCGTCTTAGCACCCGAGGGGTTGAGCACGCGAGCTGTCACGTGGTTCCCACCTGTGGCTGTCAGGGATCTTGCGTCCACAGTGAACTCAGTGGTCACCTCACGCAGGACACCTGGCTCCCAGGAGACGAGAGCTCAGCATAGGTTGGGGGCAGCCTTCACACAGCTGCTCACCCCAGCGCGCCCTCCCTCCCCAACTCCGAGGCCTCTCCTCCTCCCCACCTGCTGCTCCCCAGCCTGAGCCCTGCCCCCCTCGGCCCTGCGAGCTCCGGGCCCCGCCTCCCACTGCCCCTGCCTTCGCTCCCCTCACCACATACTGACACTCTGTTCACCTGAGTCTCCCTACCAGGCTGTGCGCCCCTTGAGGGCGGGTCTGGGTCTTAGGTTCCTCTGCACACCCCGCCATGCCTAGCCCAGGGTCTGGCCCCCAGCAGATGGTAACTCACAGTCACCGAGCTGAGCTGAACTGTCTCCTGACTCTTGTCACCCTCAACCCCAAAGCTTTCCCTCTGTACCATGGAGAGCAAGGTTCTTAGCTTTCTCAGATCAGCTGATGAAAGTTGCGAATCTCCCCAGGAAAATGCAATTTTGCCACAAGACCAGAGGTGAAGCTCCGCGTCCTGCCTTTGGCTTAGGCGCCTTCTTCTGGGGTATCTGAGCCCTAAAGACTCAGCGCTGCCCCAAAGCCCTCCCTTCCCCCCCCACAAGCCCTCAGCCCCGCTTCCGTCCCTCCCTGACTGGCGATGCGACCAGCTCCAGGCTCCTCTCTCACTCACCGTGGGGCTCCACACCGGGTCCCGAGACCTTGACTCCACTGGTGTCGACAGCGGGCTGCACATGGACGCGGGTGGGGAATTTGGGTACGGGGTGCCCGCCATACTTGATGGTAATGGTGTAGGTGCCGGGGAAGGCGGGGCTGTAGGTGATGTGGTAGGTGCCGTCGGCATTGTTGTGGATCAGCACCTCGGCCTTGACGCCGGCGTCCGACAGGATCTCGATGGTCAGCTCAGCCTCGCCCGCCTCCGAGCAGTCCACAGTGAAGGTGGCTGCCTCGCCAGCCTTGCCGCGCTCCAGGCCTGGACCACTGGCCCGCACCTTGCTCGGGTCGAACACGGGCCGGATGGTAGCCTTGAAGGGCGAGCCGGGGATGTGGGCTTCGGCAAACAGGATGTTGATGGTGTACTCGCCCGGCTCCGTGGGCAGGTAGCTGACAGCACACGAGCCATCGCCATTGTCCTGGCACTCGATCTTGGCCTCGCAGGGGCCCTCCACGGTCAGCCCCAGGCCACCCGTGCCCGCCCCCTTGGTGTCGATGGAGAAGGGCGCTGGCGTGCCTACCAGCCCGCCCTTGAGACCAGGGCCGTAAGCACAGACCTAAAAGAAGGAACAGGTGTGTGGATTACCTACACCTGACCTCGCCCACGAGGACTTCACGGCTCTCAAATCAGCTAAGCGCTTTCAACTGTAGCAGCTACCACAGGCTGAGTCCTTATAACAATTCCAGGCGAGGAAACGCAGGTAGAGAGATTAAATAATTTGTCGCAGCTGGTGGACCTGGGATTGAAGCCCAGGTCGGATCCAAGGCCAGGCTTTTAATAGCTGAGCTGTCTCGATATAAGCTTTTATATGTAGGATGGATAAACAACAAGGTCCTACTGTATAGCACAGAGCACTATATTCAATAACCTGTCCATCCAGTGGTTAGCACACTGCGCTTCCACTGCAGGGGGTACAGGTTTGATCCCTGGTCGGGGACGTAAGATCCCACATGCTGCTCAGTGCGGCCAAAAAAAAAAAGAAAATCCTACAACCAACCATAATGGAAAAGAATATTAAAAAAAAGAATGTACATATATGTATAACTGAATCACTTTGTTGTACAGCAGTAATGAACACAACATTATAAATCAACTATACTTCAATAAAAATACAAAAATCAAAACCAAAAAACACTAAGCAGTCTCAAAGGCAGGCCCTGAGGTGGGGGACTGCCTCAGCCCTGGGTCCTCGGCTCTGCTCACTCCAGGACGTAAGGCCCTCTGGCCTCTGCCCCTGTGACTTACCCATCTTCGCTAGAAGCCCCCAACTCCCAGATCCCACCAGCCCCTATTTCCTCACCTTGGAGGGGTCAGGGGGCAGGACACCCTCCACAGCGAAGGGGCTGCCAGGCACCGGGTGACCATCGTAGGTGATGTCCACCTTGTAGGGTCCCTCCTCAGGGGGCATGTAGCGCACAGCCTGGGCTTCAGCTCCACCCCCGGGCTCCAGCTTGCAGGGGATGGGTCGTCGGGAGGGTGAGATCACCCGCACGTCCAGCTGGCCCTGACCGCCAGCCCCTCGCGTGTTCACAGAAAATGCCTGTTCCTGTCCCACAGCCACCTCTGTGTAGACGGCAAGGGACACCGTGAGCAGAGACAGCAACCCACTGCCCCCCCCCCGCCAGCTCTCCTCACTCCCAGGGCAGCTCTTGCCCCACTTACTGCTGTTGAGGCCTTGAACTTTGACTTTGCTGAGGTCCAGCGGGGGTGCCACATTCACCACAAAGGGGCTCTTGGGGACAGGGTCTCCACCATAGGTCACTGTCACTGCCATGTTGCCCTATTGGGTACAACAGGAGGTCAGAACTGGGTGGCTTAGGCACAGCCTGGCGACATGCCTTTGGCCGATGTGGACCACAGGCTCAGAGATCCACAGCGAGAGAGGATGGAAGGCAGCAAAGGGCAAGATCTGGGAGGCTACATGCAGAGCGGGCCCTGTGAGACTGAAGGAAGGAGACCCACGACCCCATAGCCGGGACGGGTGGAGCATGGAGGGGGCGGACACACCTGCTGCACGGCCGTGTACTTGACAGTGTAGGAGTAGTCGTGGTTGTCGATGATTTCAAAGTCTCGCACAGCTTCTCCCTTGGCAGCCCCGGCAAAGTGCACGTCCAGCTTGGCCTTGCCGGCTCCCTTGGTCAGCACCGTGAAGTGAGTGGGCTTCCCAACTTCCACACCTGGGGAGTCACCCCGAGATGGTGGTGAGGGGCTGGCGGCCACCCAGCCCCACCCCCAGCCCAGCCCAGCCCTGACTCAGACACCTACCTGTGCGGTTCAGCCCAGGGCCCTCAGCCTTGACCTTGCTGGCATCATGGGATGGGTCCACCTTGATATGGAAGGGGCTGGCAGGGATCTCCTGGAGAGAGAAAAAGCTTGGTCAGGGTGGACACGAGCAGTCTCTGAAAAAGTGCCCTTTGTTTCCTCTGAGGCACGCTGCCTACACATAGGAAGTGCGCAATCAACGGCTATAGAATTGTCCCCAAACGACTGCCTCTTAAGCTGCTGACTGAGATGTGGGCCGGGGCAGGGTGGGGTGTGCAGCCACCCGTGACAACCAAAACCCAAGCGTAGGGTACCTGGTTGGCAAACAACACCATGATGGTGTAGCGGCCGGCCCCTGGAGGTGTGTACTTGACTGTGAAGGTGTCATTGTCATTCTTGATGATGTCAAAGTCGATGTCAGCCTCTGCAGGGCCCACCACGCCGGGGGCACACTTGATGCCAATGCTTACATCGCCTGAGGGGAGGCAGGCACGAGGCCATGAGCGGGGGGCTCAACAACCTCCTGCACTTGACCAGTCCCCCTACAGCTGGGACCAGGTGGAGGGTACCAGCGCCTCCCACCCAGACCCTGCCCGGCCCCGCCCGACTCCCTGGTCCTCAGGGCACCTTGCCCCGCCTCGCTGCAGTCCACCGTGAAGTAGGTGGGCTCGTTAGCCTTGAGGCCTGTCTTCTCCACGCCGGGGCCGTACACCTTCACCCGCTCAGGGTGACTGCCCTCTCCCACGTTTACCTGTGGGGAAGAGTCGATGGTCAGCACGGTGCCCCTTCCTCAAGGTCTATCCCTTTCCCCAGCACTTCTGAGCCCAGCCTTAGCAGGACCAGTCTTAGCATCTTCGCAGGGGCCTTGAGGTGGGGAGCGATGACAGGGCCCAGGGACAGCCAACATCTCCTGCGTGAGGCTCCGCCCTCCCTCTGGGGCCCCTGGCAGTGGGCATGGGGCAGGGAGCAAAGGACATACCCGGAAGGGGCTCTTGGGGACGTTGACGCCTCCCCAGGAGATGATGATGGTGTGTTTAATGGGCTTGGTGGGCACGTAGGAGCAGCGGAAGGTACCATCGCCGTTGGGGATGACCTTGATGTCAATGGGGCAGCCGTCTGCGTCCTGTGGGCGTCACCCAAAGCAAGGTTCTTGGAGTGCCCCGGACTCCTAGAGCACCAGCGCCCTCTGCTGGCCGTGGGCCATCCTCCTTACCCGCCGCCAACCCACTCACAGGCCCCGCCCAGCCACAGACCTCAGACCGGGAGAGCCTAGTGCCACAAGCTCTGGTGGCCAGGGCGCACCCTGGGAACAGGGAGGCCAGGCTCTAGACCATCTGTGTGGCCTGGTCTCCCAGCCTAGGTCTCTGAAATGTGTTGTCAGGGGAAACGCTCAGCTAAATCAATGTTCCTAAAATTGAATAAATAACCTTTTAAAGAAGAAATCATCCTCTTGGACCCAAGAACATATTCATTAACCTCTAGGGGTCAGTGGACACCACTGTGAGAAACTCAGCTGGGAAACCAATGTCTTACTCAGTCAAATCATCTTTCAATTGCAAATTATTAGTACAAAAAAATATATTTGGTAAAATATGTTTTTAAGATTATCATCAATAAGAAAACACAAAACTTTAAATTTTTCATAGTTCTAATGGATCCATGAGAATCAGTCCTGTGAGGCCTGGAGGCCCCTTTCTCTAACTTGCCCCCACCCCCCCAGGGTCCCTGCTACAGTGGCGAGGGGCACAGAGATGGGGCAACACCCCACCTGGGCATAGAGCTTCAGGTCTCCCTTGCCAGCAGCACGGGCATCAATGGTGAACTCTGCTGGCTTGTCCACGATGCAGCCAGTGGGCTCCAGGCCGGGCCCAAAGGCCTTCACCTGCGCAGGGGCAAGACCGGAGGGCTGTGTTGGGGACTGGAGGAGGGCCTGTTCACCTTGTCCCAGGCCCGCGGGAGCTGGGACCCCCACCTTGTCCGGGAAGCAGTCTGGTGGAGCTGGCTGGATGTGAGCAATGAAGGGCGAGTCTCGAATGTCCTCATCGTCGCAGATGACGTGCACGGCGTACTCCCCTGGTTCTGTGGGCCAGTACCGCACGTCGCAGGAGCCATCTCCCTTGTCATCACACTCGATCTTGGCCTGTGAAGGGCCCTCAATGGAGAAGCCTAGGTGAAAGATGGGGAGGGTCAGAGGGCACAAGAAGCAACTTGGATACTCAGGCAGGTCCCCGGGGCATCGCTCTCCCGGCGTCACCACCCTGATCACCCCACATCCCATCTCCCAGTCTCATCTCGACACTCGCTAGCACTCCCACCTCCTGACCCCAGTCACCCCCCAGTGTCCTTCCATCACACCACTCCCCCCACTTCCCACCTGTCACCACCCCAGCCACTTACCCAGCGTCCCCACCTCCGTGCCAATGGCCTCCACCACAAAGTCGGCTGACTTGCCCACCTGGCCAGTTTCCAAGCCGGGACCCCAGGCCCGCACCTTCTGCACTCCTGCCTCTGGGCTCACCTGCACCTCAAAGGGGCTGGGCAAAGAGGGAGCTGGTGTCCATGCCGGGAGCTGCCCCCACCAGAGGTACCCGTCCCCCTCCCTTCCCTCAGAGTCCCAGGCAGCCCGCCTCCCTCTCCCACCCTCTGAGGGCCCAGACCTGGAGGCACGGGGGCCGCATGGTGCTTACCTGCGGGGAATGGCATAGCCGCCCCATGTGATGGTCACCACGTACTTGCCAGGCACCACGGGGTAGTACTCGCACTCGAACACACCGTCCCCAGCCTCCCGCACCTTCACCGGCTCCTCTGTGCCTTCTGAGGAGGTGTGGGAAGTGGGGGGTCAATGCTCTGCGAGTCCCAGCTGCTCAGTCCCCTCCGGGACCCTTGGGACCCAGGCCCAGCCTGAGGATACTGCTGCCGGTAGGCACTGTAGTAGGCACTGTGTAACAGCCCAGGGCAGCACACCGGCGAGCGCAGCATTCCCAGCTTGCACACTGGGAGACTGAGGCAGAGGTCAGACAATGTGCCTGAGGTCCCAGGGAGCCTCCGGTCAGTGTCTCTTTGGAGCCCCCCAGGGGGGCGTGGTGCTGACCATCACTGCCCTCAGGGGCTCAGAACCACTGGCTGTATTTCCCCCCTGTGCCCCGACTCCCACCACGGCCCCCTGGCACTCACTTGGTCCCTTGACTGTGACCTTGAGCTCCCCGCTGCCAGCACCCTTGGTGAACACCTTGAAGTCAGCCACCTCTTTGACACGCACGCCCTTGGGCTGCAGGCCCCGCCCAGAGGCGCGGCAGGCGTTAGGGTTACAGGCTGGGAGAGAGAAGAGAGGTGAGGCTGGGGGCGCTGAGAGGCCCTAGACAGAGCCTCAGCCCTCACCTCTCATCCCCCACCTCGCTGTGCACAGTCCTCCTGACGCCCCCCAGGCACAGGCCATGGCCTCATGCAACCCTCCCCCGTGCTCCCTGGTGCCCCCGGCACAACTAGGGCTGCCGAGACCATGCTGGGCAGGGAGCTGGCCACGGTGCCCCCAGCCCCCCTCATCAGGCTGCTCACAAGAAACCCTCCCCACCAGGCTCCTTGGAGTCAGTGTCGCTTGGGACACAGGCAGGGCAGAGCCTGAGCAGAGACTGGAGCAAAGAGAGACAGGGAAGGACCTTTCACCTACCCCAAGGCCACCCACCTAGAGCCATCTGAGCCTTCTCAGAGCCACCATAGCAGCTTTAGGAACTAAGTCATGCCACAAAACACTCAGCAACACCATGGAACAAGAGATATGCATATAACCGGAAGCCTGCCACAGATCCCAGGCAATGCATGAAAGTCAGCCTGCCACAGAACACTGCTAGTGGCAATGAACCCAGACTTTGCTACTGAACACAGGCCAAAGAACAGTGATCTCAGCCTGCCACGGAACCCATAAAATGGCATGGAACCCATGGGCTGCCACCAAACAAGCAATGACATATAATCCAGGCCTGCCACGGAACACAGACAATGGCAGAGAATCCGGGTACTGCCACAGAACAGGCAACGGCACGGAACCCGGAGCCTGCCATGGAACACAGGCAATGGCACGAAACGGAGGTCTTATATCACGGAAATCATCAGGCAAGTGGCAAAGAAACTAGATCTGCCACAGAACATAGGCAAAGGCGCAGAACTTGGGGCCTGTCACAGAATGCCACGGGGGGGGGGGGGCGATTCCACACCGCTTGGGCCATGCCACACAGCACAGGTGAGGCCAGTCAGCTATGGCCATGCCCGGCCCCACCTCCACTGGAGTGTACTAACGTGGCGCCACTCTCTTGGCCTGGTGGACGATGGGCACAGAGGGGGCGAGAGGCGGCAGGGGCTCTGAATGGCAAAGAGAGGACCAAGTGGGGGGTCACTGCTTGAGGGCCTGGCGTACAGGTGCTCACGTAAATGCCCCCCACCCACGTGGCCCTGTCGCTTCCCCCTCAACCTTTCCACAGTGGTCCCTGTCTGGTATCCTTCACTGTGGCCTCCTGAGCCTCCTTGGGGGCAGGGGATGGACAGACGAGCTCTCGAGAGCCCCACCCCTTGGCTCGCTCTTCTGCCCATTTTAAGCCTTCAGATGGCTCCCCCCCACCGCCCCTGGAGGTAGTGCATTTCCCGTAAATCCTCAGACGCGGAATTCGGTGGCAACGCTCTCTGTGTCCTGGCGTCGGGGAGGGGATCATGCGGATGGGTGGAGGGCCTTTACCTTCTGCCACGTGGACAGGGAAAGGGCTGCGGGTGATGGGGGCACCGGCGAAGGCCACGTGCACCGTGTGGGGTCCCTCCAGCACAGGCCTGTACGTGCAGCGGAACGCGCTGTCGCCCTTGTCCTCCAGGGCCACCTCCACTGTGTCTCGCCGGCCCTGCGGGTCCACGATCACCACGGCAACATCACCAGTGCCGGCCCCTGTTGCGACAACGGCCATCAACCCTCATTCTGCTTGGGGCTCCCTCACCCTGAGACCACTGCCCTCTGGCTGGGACTCTGCCCCAGGCCCCCATGCATACGCCCCACGCCCAGTCAGGGGGTGTCAGGTGTAAGGGGGCCGTCCTCACCCGCGGTGTAGATGTCAAAGTAGGTGGGTTTGTTGGCCACGTTGCCCACGGGCTCCAGGCCAGGACCACGGGCTGATACCTTGTTGGCATCCCCCAGGGCCATGCCCACGTTCACCTCAAAGGGGCTGCGTTCGATGTTCTGGCCAGCAAAGAGCACGGTCACCTGGGGGTCAGAGGCCAAAGGTAAGCTTTTAGAGGAGAGCAGCTCTGAGAGGGGGTGGAGGAGCAGAGCAGAGCAGAGCCAAGGAGGGTGGGAGGCGGGTGGCTGGTGCACGGGGGTGGGGCGGGGTTCGAGCTGAGACAGGAGTCCATTCAGCAGAGCCAAGGATGTGAATGGAATGGGGAAGACGGGGGCGGGGGGGGGGGGGGGGGGCCTATAGGGAGATACCTTGTGCAAGCCGGCGACCTTGGGCACGTAGGAGACAGCGTAGGTGCGGTCCTTGTCGTTGTTGGGAACCACCTTTGCCTATTGGGAAGGGAAAAGATTGGCAGTTAGAGCCCCTCCTAAGCCCACAGCTCCTGCAGCCCCCATGGTGAGGCGTCTCCCATCTCCAGCATAGAGGGTAGCTCTGGCAGCCATCTCCAGGCTACTTCAGTTGTTGGCCTGTGGTCTCTGTCCAACCCCCAATGGCCTCTCCATACCTCCTCGGTGTGGCCCTCGGGGTCCTCAATGTAGACCAGCACCTCGCCCACGCCAGCATCCGCTGTCTGCACGGTGAAGTGCGCGGGCTGCAGCACGGTGCTGCCCTGGGGCTCAATGCCTGCAGGGCAGAAGGCAGAGCCAGAGAGTTTAGGGAGATCCACCCTAGCCTGTGCCCAGCTGCCCGGGGAGGGCTGTTAGGGCTCAGTACATACCAGGTCCGTAGGCAATGGCCTTCTTGGGGTTCAGCTGCTTGGAGCGAACAGGGGCACCAGGTTTGAGTTTGGCCTTGGGGAACTGGGACAGGTAGGTCATGACAGAATGCTCATCCACGTTGGGGTCCACAATCTCCTCGGGAGCAATCACCTGCCATGAGGAGGAAGGGAGTTAGAGGATGCCCTCCTTAGCCAGGAACCCCAGTTCTCACCCACATCCTGACCAGGTACCCTTATAGACCCAACTCCACCCTTGGCCCTCTGGCCCCCTTACTCTCCCACCGCCCCGTCCGCCAGTGTACCTGGGGCACCCCGAGCCAGTCGTCCGCCTGCTGCATGGCCTCCCGGGCGTTCTCCACAGGCTGGTTGGGGTCCCAGGCCTCCCAGTCAGGGCAGAGGCCTGGAGGGATGGCAGAGGGAGGCGATGACTAGGGGAAGCAGTCAGCCAGCATACAGAGCATTTGCTCATCCAACACCCTCATGGGCTGTGGGTTCACACTCCCTCCCACGCAGCCCTAGGCCCCTGACCAGCCAGGTTCCTGCTGACCCCCGATGTTATAGCCCATCAGCTGGGATGCCCATCGCTGTTTAGAGGCACGGCAGCCCTCCCTAGCACCAACAATGAGGGCTTTCTGCCCCGGCTGACGCAGCCTGGCACCAGCCCTGCCAGCCGGCCTCCTGCTTACCAGGCCCCAGCACCGACCCTGAACACCAAACCCCTGTGAGGGCATCCCTCGCAGACCTCTCCTGCCTCATCCCAGCTGCCTCCGGGTGGGCAGTCCCCGTCCCACACAGGCTTCTGACCCGTCGCCTCAAAGGTCTCCTCACAACTGCCCTGAAGTCCTAGGTCTCCAAGCCCTTCCCACAACAGCCTCAGAGCATAAGACTCTCTCTCCTTCCTGACTTCCCACTTGGGGAAATGGAGGCACTGAAGGGCCTGTTTGGAGACGATGAGTTCTTCTCTCCAGCCACCCAGAACCCAGCCCTTCTAATGGGAGGAATGCTGAGGCGGCCACAGGTCACTCCTGGGAAGGGGTGCAGGGGTTAGGGTGTGCTTGGTCCAAGCCAGAGCTGAAGAAGGAGGGCGCTGCTCACTGGCGGGGAGGGGGCCAGCTCAAAGGCTGGAATCCATGACTGGCCAGAACAGCTGAGCTCACTGCTGGCAGCCGCACCAGCCATGGGCAATGGCTCAGCAGCTGGGAATGCTTCCCAGGCGGCCAGTGCCCCCGCCTCCCACCCCCTGCTCCCCAGCTGACCCCAGGCTGAGGGAGGATTCGCCCAAGGGGACATGGCTCCCCAGAGGCAGAGCTGACCGATAGGGGTGGAGAAGACCTATCTTCTCAGGAGATGAGGGTCAGAAAGGGAGCCGCATGAGGGGTACGGCTCTCGCCTGTGATGTCTCAGTCTTCTCATGGGCCCTCAGCTGCCCCCACCTGCGCAGGCCAGGGCCTACATCGACAGAGGGCAGGGCTGGGTCACCTGCCACTGGGCAGTGTCACATCAGCCTCAGCCCTCGTCATCCTGGGCTTCAACCCCTTCTCAGCGCTGTCCCAGGGGCTCACAAAGAACAGCCTTCTTTGGGTCTGAGTCCTGGCCTTCTTTGGAAAGCCAGAGTCCCACCACATTTGCTTTCTGCTGGCTGAGCAGAAATGACACCCATGTGGCAAAGTAGGAAGCAGGGAGTTGAGGCCCTGGGCTCTGGTTCAGTTCTGCCACAGATAAGCTGTGTGATCTTGGACAAGTCACTGGCCTTTTCTGAACCCCAGTGTCCTGGCCTGTAAACCCTTTTCCTGCCACTGCAGGATCTGGCAACTCATCAGGAAGGGTCTAACTCCAGCAGTGATTCTCAGCTGGGGCAGGGGGTCCTGATCCCCCAACCCTGGGACATGTGTTCTGACAAACACAAGCCTCGGCATCACCAGCTCATCCCAGCCCCGCTTCCGGGCTCAAGGGTCCATGGTGTGCCGCCGGCCCACTTACCAGGGGCACAGTTGTCCACCAGGGCGCCCAGAGCTTTGCCATCCTGCCAGTCACGGTTGAAGTTGGTGATGGGCAGCTGGGGCACCTTGTTCTGGATCCAGCCGAGTAGACGCTGCTTGGGTGTCTGCTTTCGGGCATCCTCGTCCTCCTCATCCTCCCACATGGGCATGGAGATGGAGTAATGCAGGATCAGTGTCCAGATCAGGCCCAGGATCAGCTTCAGGTTCCCATCTACGATAGCCTTGCTGTCTGCGGAACGGAGAGGCGATCTGGGCTCAGGAGGGCTCCACTTCTAGCACAGTGCCCTCCCCTCCCCCGCCCAGCTCCTGAGGCTGCTGCTTGAGCGCTGGGTCAGGACCTACTCCTTCTCTGACTACCAAATTCTCCATCCTGTGAGGCCCGGCCCTTGATGGACCCCTCCTCTCCCTTCAGAATGAGGCTGCCTCCCAATGTGTTCCTTCAGCGTGTAGTTTCACCTCTTGCACGGCACTTGTGCGAGCCTCCTAGCAGGCTACAGGCACCCATGCAGTTATGCAAGATTGTAAGCCTCTCGGGGGCAGACACTGTTTTGTTTCGTTTCCTTTCTTTTTCTTTTTTAAACAGTTTTAATGAGGTATGCTTGATGTACAATAAACTACTTATTAGAAAGCACAACTGGATAAGTTTTGACATGTATATACCCACAAAGCCATCACCACAAATCAAGATAATAAACATATCCACCCCTCCTCAAAGTTTCCTCTCCTTTGTGATCCATCACTCCTGCCCCTCCTGGTGTCTCCTTCCCAGGCAACGACTGACCTGCTCTTGGTCGCTATAGATTAGTTTGCATTTTCTAGAGTTTTCTATGAATAGAATCATACAGTATATACTTCTTTTGTCTGCCTTCTTTTCCTCTAGATACTGTATCTTATGTCTACTCGGAGCCTAGAACTTAGTAGAATCTCAATAAATACTGGTTGAATGAATGAATATTTTAAAAACTGAAGTTGGAGAGGAATGGGACCAACGTGGTTCCAGCCAAATTCTACTCTGAACGCTATAAAAGATTTTAGGAACAAAGTTCTTGGAGGAGGGGGTGGGTACAGTGCACATTCTGTTAAGGCTTGAAAATCATGTTTTCAAATGATAGGGACCAGTAAGATTTCACAAGAGCCGGGGGGAGTGTTACCCATGTGGACTCAAGTCCACATGGGGGCAGCCGAGGCTCTCGACCCATCCCCTCCTTTGAGGAATACTACGGACCAGAACTGGTACCCCAAGATTTGGGGGGCCTAGTTCCCTTTTAACAGCCAGAGAGAAATATCCAGGAGCCAGGAGTGGCCTGGAGTATAGATCATTGGAAACCAGCTTACTTGTAAAGGACAATGCAGGCCTGAAATCCATCAGCTTCCCTGAGCACTGCTTTTAGGAGGTTGGGAGAGGGTGGGAGAATCAGCCTTGTTTACTGGTGTTGCCCAAGAGATGGGAAAGGGTGGGGCTGAAGGTGCCCCCTTACGTATCTTTTCCTGCCCCCCACCAGATCTTGGGGGATGGCCTTTGGAGGGTAAGGCCTGGGGAACCCCAGTACCCCCCCTCAACCTGCTCCCAGGAGGGGAGTCTCAGTCTCTCTGTCCCTCTGGCCTCGGGCTCTGGTCCCCTTGGCTCCACCACCCTTTCACTGATTCATCCTTCCTTCCCCAGCAGCTCCCCAAGCCCGCCCCCTCTACCCCTGGCTCCACTGCAGCACAATGGTTTGGCAGCTTGCAGATTCCATGACACACTCACTCCCAGCCTCCTGGTGCTTTGGTGCGGTCTCTCTCAAACACACACAGGCCCACAACACTTTCGCACAGTCTTGACACCCAGGGCCTCACAGCCTCTCACAACCCTGACAGCCTCCAAAGCTGGTGCTCGCATGCCCAGAGTGCTACTTGCAAACTGCAGCCAGATCCCTGGGAGGGAGGCCTTGAGGCTGCTGGGGCGAGGGGCGGGGGTACGGGGAGCGGGGGCGTCAATCCCATCTGCCGCAGGGAGAGGTTTCTCCCCAGCAACTGGCCCTGGGCCAGACAGCAAGTGGTCCCGGTCAGCAGGAGAGGGGTGGGCCCAGAGTCCCACTCTAGGAGCAGTGACCTTCTTCTCCCTCCTCCCCCTCAGAGGCCAGGCAGAGGAGGGGAGCTCTGCTCAGGCCGGGTTCCCTCCTTCCCACCCCAATGGGGATGCCACCAAAGGGGTGGGAGGAGCCCCAGAGCCAGTCCCTGAGGCCACCCCAGGCCTCAAGTGGAGGGGGAGAAGAGAGGGCCCAGCGAGGGAGGTGCCGGGACAGCTGCTGCCCCCTCCAGCCCCTCCCTCGGTGGTTGGCTCCAGGAGAAGGAATAGCAACTGGGGAACAGCTGCGGGACAGAGCTGCCGCATAGGCCTCTTTGTTCGGAGGGGCTGAGGGGCTGGTGGGGTAAGGAGGGCACACAGCTCCTTCCACCCCGGCTGAGTACCCCTACCTCCTTCAGGGGGACGGCTCAACCCCCAGCTCCCGCCCCACTCCTAGAAAAGGGCGTGGGGAGCCGTTCTGACCTCCTCCCAGGCGCCCAGATGCTCAGTTTCAGTCCTGAGACGATGCCCAGAGACGGCCCCTGCCCCAACCCCTTCCTACCACTTAGCGGGACAGAGGAAACTAGAGGAAGCACGATGCCCGCCTGGCGGGGAACCGCCCGTTACAACTTCTCCAGGTTGGGCAGCCCCTGCCGCCTGTGCCCCCTCCCATCCAGCCTCAGCCTCAGCCTCAGGCCCCAGCAGCTGAATTGCTGACAGCTTATCTCATCCGGCGGCGGCGGGAGCGAGCCACTTGGCCCAAATGGGGAACAATTCCCTGCAGGAACGGGAAAGGAGGGTTCCCTCCCGCCCCCAAACCAGCTTTTGCTTCTTCCCCCTCTGTTCTGAGACGGCCTCTCCACACACAGTTGAGCCAAAGGGGCCGGAGCCAGGCACCACCATGGGGGAGGGGAGAGGTGTGCTCTCAGGAAGGACGAGGCCTGGAGAGGGGCCGAGCGCCCTGCAGCGGGGAGGGGAGGGGAAGGCTGAGCCATTTCCTACCAAGCCTTGTTGAGGCCCCAGGCTCTCCCCTCGAGACCCCACCTGGGACCGTCAGTCCAGTCGGTGAAACCCCAGCTGCCGGGGGCTGACAGGCCCAGGGCTGACTCCTCTCTGACCCTGGCCCCCGGCAACCCCACGCGCTCTCAAGCAGCCCTCACTCCCACTACACACACCGGGGGGGGCCCCTCCCCACGCCCTGTCCTCAGGCTTGTCCTTCTGGAAAGCTCAGAGACATCTGCTGTGTCAGAGCGGCAGGGCTATTTCCAGGCCAGAGCGGGTGGGGTGGGGGTCAGTATTGGGGCAGGAGGGGGTAAGGCCTAGAGAGGGGACTGGCCGGGGCAAAGGGCCCCGGACTGAGCTCAGCTGCTAATTCCGGAGGCCTAGAGATGCCCCGAGGGAGAGTGGAGGTGGACAGACCTTCCATCATCTGAAGAAGTCTCTGGGGCAGCCTGGGGGGCACCGGACGCCCTGTGAAACTCCCCTCCTGCGGCCCTGGGGTGCACCCCGCCGAGGGGCCCTTTCCTGCAAATCCCATCAGGGCTCTTAGGAGCTCGCCACAGGGGTAGGGCTCTGCCCCAGGCCCCCGGCCTGCAGGGATGACGGCAGGGCGGTGAGGGGAGGGCCAGCTCCTACCCTCTCAGAGCCCATCCCGGGTTCCCCAGCTCCCAAGCCTGGGGTGCCTCCCCACCCCCACCCAGCGCTGACACACCTTCCAAATCTGGTTACACTCAATGACTTCCTCCCTTTTTCAGGCCTTCCCTCCCTCCCCTCAGCCCAGGCCGTTTGAGCTGCAGCCAATCGGGGCTTAGGGGGTGGGCGGGGGCCGGGCGTGGACGGAGGGAGCCCCCTCCCCGGCCGGCTGAAGCTGGTAGAGGACAGGCAGGGGTTAAGGCTCTCGGATCTCGCTCAGAGCCTTTTTAGGTTTCCGAGGCTGGGCCCTGCCGGCCCTGGCCCCTGGGCCTGAACCCAGCCGCCGAGAACATATGCCCGCGGGGGACCCGGGCCCCGCGCCCGCCCGGCCACCAGCTCTCCCCCTGCTCCCTGGGATCGGGCAGCGATTGGGACCCGCCTTCAGCCGCTCCTCCCCGGTGGAGGTGCTGGGAGGCTGGGAAGCCATTTGCTTTGTTTGGGGGGAGGTGCCCCCGGGAATCAGTAATGGGCATTGGCCCAGTCCTCTCAAGCCTGGGCTGGGGGTGCGGGTGGCAGGAAAGGGGACGAAGGGGAGAGGCGGGTTGGTGAGAGTGTGCGAGGGAGGCTGAAGCTGGAGGGCTCAGAAACTGTCGGGTCTGGACTCCCCCGGGGCCGCCTCGGGATGCCGGCCGACCTGAGAGGGGTGCGAAGGCAGGACCCGAGGGGGCCTGCATCGGCGGGCGGGAGAGCGGGGACAGGGTCCTCTCCCGGCGCCGGGGCTCTCTCGGCCCTCTCGGCTCCCCGCGCGCCCACCCAGCACCTGAGTCCTCTGTCCCCGTGGGCCAGCCCCTCCTCGGGACACTTCCCGCTCCCCGCCCGCACTGACCGATGGACACGAGCTTGATGTGCTCGCGCTCGAGGAACTCGAGGGCCACGGACACGTTCTCCAGCTTCATCTGGCGGAAGTTGGGGCGCGGGTGGAACTTGCGGTACATGCGTTTCTGGCTGAGCACCTCGAGCAACGCGATGAGGCGCAGCCCGTCGCTGAGGTCGCGCTGCAGGTCGGTCAGGCGCTTGCCCACGCACTTGAGGTGCTCGTTGCACCAGCGCGTGAAAGTGTTCTGCTGGATCTTCTTCCACGGCGCGTCCTCCGCCAGGTCCTTCTCCGTGGACGGCATGTCGTCCGCCTCGTCGCCCAGGCCGAGGCCGGGGGCCTCGGAGTAGCCGCTGTTGTTCATCATGCTGGCGCGGGCTGGGGCGGGGGCTGCGCTGCCGGCTGGACTCCGGCTTGGCTGGGCTCGGGCTCGAGGCGCTGTCGGGGCGCGATCGCGGGACTCGCGGCTCTGCGCTGCGCGGCTCTCAACTTCTCTCGCGCCCCTGGCTGGCGGGACTCGGCGGGCCTCCTCGGCTCCTCCGCCGCGCTCTCTCTCTCTCTCTCTCTCTCTCTCTCTCTCTCTCTCGTCTTTCTCCCTCCGGGGGCGGAGCGGTGCTCTGGAAGTGCGGGCCGGGCTGGGGCGGGGGGTTTAAGAAGCCCCCGGGCCGCGTTCCCCCCGCCGCGCCTGCGGCCCCCGGCTCCACGTCAGAGCGCCGGCCTCCCAGGAATGCCGCTCGGCCCGCGGGTGGGGGCCGAGCCGAGCCCGCCGGCCCCGCCTCCCTCCCTCCCCTCCCCCACGCGGCCCGCCGGCGGGAGGGGCACCCTCGCCCCCGGCCCGGGTCTACTACCCCGGGGAGGCCCGGGCCCCGGCGCCGCCGCGCTGGAGAGATGACTAGCGGAGCTGGAAAATGGGGGGAGGGAGGGCTCCCAACACCCCAGAACTAAGCTTCGCCGGTCAGAGATGAAATATACCCCCGCCCCCCAGGACTAAAGAGACACAAGGGGAAACTGAGGCCAGTGGTTAGGGCAAAACACACTGATCTGGTGTTGAAAGAATCTTCTGGGTTGTTTGGTGGCAGGGCTGTTCACAGGGCCTGGGAGTCCTGGCTCCTAGCCCAGGGTGTTGTCCACCTGCGGACAGGGAAGGGAAGTGTGTGTGCTTGTGCGCAGACGGGCTGAGAGGAAGTAACGACACTGCCCACGCCAATTAGGGAGAAGGCTTGGGGTGAAGGTGCCCCACTTTACAGGTAGAAAAGTCTCATTTGAAGGCCAAACCCAGGGTCCCAGGGGAAGGACTGCGTCTACCCCTGACTCAGTGTCCCTGTCACCAGCCCTTTTGTCCTCATCCTCTCAGAATGAAGCTGAGCTCAGGAAAAGAGTGCCCAGTGAGTCACACTGTGCTCCCCCCCCCCCACCAAAGTCTGATTCAACCAAGGTGATGAGAGGGGAGGGAGAGCCTCTGCCCTGTAGTACCAGGGAGCCCCCTGGGCGATGTGCCCATTTGGGTCACAGGGCAGATCCTTCCAGTCAAAGGCAGGTTAGCCAGACAGAGACAGAGAGAGTCCTGCCCAGAGTAGTCAAGGGGAAACGTGACGGGGGCTGGTGGGCAGGGAGAGCCCCAAGGAGCCAGCCAGGATGCCTGGGCAGGACTGGGCTGGGCTCAGGGTAAGCCAAGGGCAGCTGACAGCAAGGAAACTGAGGCACTCAAACAGAGGAGCTGGCCTGGGATGAGGTGAAAGAGCTGTAGAACATACTTTATATAAAAGGAATATATATTCAGCAATTCTGTAGGATACATGTATTCCACACCTCCTGGCACCCCCTTTAGGCCAAACTTCCTCAGCTTTCCCATCCCTCTGGACCCATAAGTTTGGGCCCCAACTCAAGTTGTGTGATGACCGAAATTTGGCAAGTTTCTGGTGAATCATTTGACCTTATTCCTCTTCTCCCACCAGGCCCGGTGAAAAGGACAGGGGGAGTGGGCATCTTTGGGGGAAGAATGAGGGCAGTCCTTGTTATAGAGCTTGGGAAGAAGTTCAGGAGCTTTGTGGGGGGCAGTGCTTATGGTGAGAGGGGTCCATGAACGATTTCTTTCCCTTCTCATTACTGAGGGAGGGGGAGGAGTAGAGAAGGGACCAGAAACAGAAAAGGGACCTGCTGTGCGTGACTTAGGAGGGGGGAGCTCTGGGGGCCCTGATAGTGACAGGCGAGATATAAATAGCTTGGGCCCTGCAGCTCATGTTCTCTCGGCTGCCTGTGATGAGGTGCTTAGGAATTCCACCCTCCTGCTGGCACCCCCTTCCCTATCTCCAGAACTCTCATTCCCCCATGCCACCTTTATACCATGGCCAAAACCAACCATCAGGCATCAGTGCCGTCTGTCTACTTGAGAGGCTGAGCTCTCCTGTGCAGAGATGCCCACCTCCTGGGGACACATGACATGTAGCTGGGTTTCATAAGGGAAGTGTGTGTGTGTGTGTGTGTGTGTGTGTGTGTGTGTGTGTGTGTACAAAAAGGCAGACTTCTGACACCCAACCTGAGGTGCCAGCTCAGGGTTCAGTGATGAAGAAACTGAGGTATAGATCCAAGAAGGGATGGATTCCTCTCCCTGAGCCTCTGGGGAGAAGAGAAAGGGGTAAAGCAGGTTTGCCTGGAGCTGACAGCCCTTCACAAACCCTAATGGCTCACACTCGTGTTTTGTGGGCATTACCTTAGGTCCCCCAGTAACTTGAGGGCCTCGTTTAAGGTGGGGGGAGTTCAGAGGGAAGCCAGCAAGTGGACAAAGAACTCCCTTCTCCCCCTTCTCATTTCTTCTCTCCGAGAGGTGTGTGTGTGTGGCCCCAGGGGAGTGAGTGAATGGGCGGCAGAGGGTGCCCAGTGCCAAGGATGGTTCCTGGCACCCTTCTCACCCTGCCTGCCTCAGAAACCAGAGCCCGTTACTCTCCAGGATAAATCAGGGCCTGACTCAGGCCCCAGCCAGCCCGTCACAGTCAGCCTGCCCAGGCACAGGCTGGTGACTCAGCCCTCAATATAGCCCATGAGCCCAGGCCCCAGGCCTCGCCATGAGCGCTGGAACAGACCGTGCCCAATGCTGGTCCAGGGACCTGCCAAGTGAGGGCCCCTCCCTGAGGAGGGCTGATGTGCTCCTCTCAGAGCCCGGCAGGGGCTTACAGGGGGTTTCATCAGCTGAGTTTTTGCGGCACTGCTGGCGGTGGTGGCCACAGGCTGTATATAGACCCCTGACTCACCACCCGCTGACCTGTCTCAGGAGTCCAGGTTGCCTGGCCTTTCCCCTGGCCCTGCCTCTCCCATCAAGGGGCACTGCTGGTCATCCAACATTGGCCATATTTAACTTGAGCGGAGCAGAATCTGAGTGAGCGTGTCCAATGGGCCATGTTTGAAAATCCTGCTTTTCTGGAACCAGGGACATTTCCATAGCCCCCTGTGATGGCACCAGGCTGGCCAGGCTCACAGCAGGCACTTTGTTTCAATCCGTGATACTGACTGTGGCCCTGGCCCAGGTGTGGCAGGGACAGTGTGGTAGGGTGGAAAGGTACATAGGCTGAATTCCAGCCTCTTCACCTCTGGTTCTGTAGCCTTGGTCAGGTAATGGAACTCTTTGGGGCCTCAGTTTTTTTGTCTGCAAAATGGAGTTAATAGTACTCTCATAGGGATTTTTTTATGCATGAAGATGAAAGGAGATAACATGTAAAGTGATTAGCATGGTGCTGGGCAGCTAATAGGTGATCAGAGAAAGCCAGTTTGCTTCCTCTGCTGGTATCCTGGGGACCACATGGGTTCTGGTGAGCTAGGCCTTCCTCACAGCTGCCTCTGTCCCCTGTAGAATCCACTGCTGGCATCTCCCACTGCTCCCCTCTTCCCTTCCTTGCATCCTAACACTCCACCTGCCAGAATCAGAACCAGAGTACTTCTGATCTTTAGAGCTACCCACCATGCCCCCCAAGAGCAGCTGGTCCTTGACAGGGGTGGCAGGTGGCGTGCTCTACCGCGTAGCCTGGGAAGGGAAAGCAGAGGGGTCTGTGGTGCAGGGAGAGAGCAGAAAGGAAGCAGTTATGCAGAGGGCAGGAGAGGGGGGAGATGGAGGCCACTGGAGGTGTTCTGAGTCCCTGGTTCTATCTGTACCTGGGCCTGGGTGCATGCCTACCTGTGGCTTCTAAGAGACACCCCTGTGGACTCAAAGCTAACTCCAGGGACTGTTTCACATTCAACACAGGCACTCTGAACAGTGTATCTACAAGACCAGAAAGCACAGAGCCCAGATCCGTGAAGAGGATGGCCTTCCAAGATGAGCCGACACGGGCAGGTGACCTAAAGGGAAGAGCTCTGTATTCTAAACAAAACGGCTGAAGAAAAGGACCACTTCCCTGTCATTGCCAGCTCTGGGTTTGGGCCTGAGAAGGACCAGATGAAGTCCTGACTGGGGGCCGACTGCCTACCAGACCATGACCTCCACCTTGGCTTCAAATACGAAGTTAAAACAGTGATGCTCAGTGGTGGGTAATCTTCCAGACCTCTCCACCACACGTGTTCTCCAGCCAACTGGTGGCCGGAGTAAAGCTGGTAAAAAGCAGGGTCTCACTACACTCAACAGCAAGGGGACAGTGGTAGCAGGTGGATCGTGAAGGGATTTCAATTAGGTTACAACTGAGAATACACAATCTAATAGAGTGAAGGGCAGTGCTTCTCAAATTTTATCGGGCGTACTCATCAACTGGGGATCTCGTTAAAATGTAGATTCTGTGTCAGTGGGCCTGGGCTGGGGCCCGAGATTCTGCCTTCCTAACAAGTTAACAATGCTCATGCTGCAGGCCCGTGGGCCACAACTTGAGCAGCAAGGAGCTAGGCCACCCTAAATGAGCCCTATCTTTAAAGAGGAGTCATTTAGAGGGAGCAAAGGGGACCCACGGCACTGCCCTCAATCTGCCTAGGTACAGCCCTGTGATAAGGGCAGGTCACGATTTCAGCCCTGGCCCCAGGTCTGCTAGGAGGACTCCCAGTCAGCCTTGTCACTCCTCTGGGCTGCACACAATTTAAAAACCTCCTAATTCTAAATGTCCTTGCTCCCACTAGGAAAACACTGTGGAAGAAATGAATTCATTTAGCGCTAAGCAGTGCCCACCTCAGTACACACTCTATAGGTATGTGCTGCTTTGTATATTGGGGTGAATGAAACAAACTCCTCTGGTATCAGGTAGAAAGGAGGCAGAGAGAGGGTCCCAGGAAACCGGCAGTCACGGGGGCCGTTCTGCCCACCGTGGCTTATGAATACACATGCGGGCTTTCATATGGGGACGTCCACGATGAGAACAACCAATCACAAAAGCTTCCGCAGGAATGAAGGTCAACAGGAACACTCACAAATTATCCTCATCATTCTGCTCATTCCCACTTAGATCCATTCTCAGTCCTCTGCCCAGCTGGCTCTGAACTCCAGGAGGCTGACCCTGAAAGACTGTCACCTGGGCATCTCTGCTCTCTGGCTCCCAGTTGGGATCAGCCAATGAGACACACCAACAGGGAACTGGAGAGTGGGAAGAGAGGGTGGGGGGAGCACATCAACTTCCCACTTCCTCATGGCTCTGATAAGGGCCACACCCCCCCTATGGCCACCATGTGTGTCTGGGGCCCCGTGCCAGGCCTCCAGCTCCTGCTTCCTCCCTTTTCCCCTTCAGGCCTGCGACGGTAGCCAGTTCCCCCTGTTGCTGGTGCCTGGGGACTTCACTATTCCTCAGTGGTTCTAACTGCCTTCTATACATAATCTGTTCATTAACAACTCTTACATGAAAGCCTTTTTTTTTGGCTGCGCTGCGCAGCTTGTGGGACCTCAGCTCCCCAACCAGGGATTGAACCCGGGCCATGGCAGTGAAAGCCCGGAATGCCAACCACCTGGCCACCAGGGAACTCCCTTCAGTTTACTGCTGGGACCCTGAGTGATTATTAAGTCATCTCCGAGAGCAAATCCCTCGACAACTCATAAGAAGGAAGGTCCACACGCAGATCTTCTCAGGGCACCCTTCCCACAGTAGACAGATGTGGGCACGAGACCCAAGGGCAGGTCATTTGCCCCCCCCCCCCGTCACACAAGTACCCAGATCATTCCATTTCTCTGTGCCTAGATAAGTTCCTTGAGATTAGGGTTAGTAGGTACAGACCAATCCAGTTGCGATTCGGCTGGCAGCACAAGGAGCCAGCATCATTTCTTTCTTTCTTTCTTTTTTTTTTCCTCAGCCTCATTTCTGAGGTCACTTGTAGGGTGAGAAATAGTACGTAGGAGCCAGAGCCTTAAGTGAGCACCTGGTTAAAGGGGAACTGCTCTGTTCTGGTTGTGCTGTGAGGTAGTTAACAAATAAAAAGCCACAAAGTCTCATGTGATTCAGCTGATGTTTAATTACAAGGAACCCAGGTTCTTAACACGAGGCAGGAGATGGGAGCCAGCAGCTCCCCACAACGAGCCTTTCCGGCCTGAGTGGCTGAGGCTAAGGAGATGGGGACACATGGAACACGCGGGTGGGGTGGGGGCTCTGGCACAGTGTGTCCTGCCCAAAGCTGAGGGTAGTGGCCACTGCGGATCTGCCTCCTCGGCTGGCCCAGGCCTGCCATCACTCCACGAGGCAGGACTCTGTCTCCTGCGGTCGCATGTTGGGTAACACATACAGAGCCACAGCTGCAAGGGCCAAGAACACCATAGGCTTCCACATCCCAAACATGTTCTGTGGGGACCAAAGACAAATGGTGAGTGCCCAGCCTTCCGAACTCCTCCCTAAGCTAGAGATCCCCTGCCTACTGGTGCTGGAGAGATACCTCAGAAACATCATAATGGTCCAGTCTCTCTTATCTCCTGGGTAACCGCTGCAGACAAATGTGGGCTTAGTCCTGGCACCACTAGGTATCTGGAACAACACTACGTGGATGACCTGAGCTGGCTGCCTGTATTCATGCCCCGGGGGGTGAGAAGAACCAGCTCCTGCGTGTAGGAGCAAACTCAGAAGCAGATTTCAGAGAATCCAAACGGTTGCAGCAAAGGATCAGATGCCACGGCAAGGAAAAGAGGGTAAATTTGGGCCCCTGGGAAATGCAGCAGCATCATTAAATGCCTGACGGAGGAAAAGTGAACTCAGGAGGATGATAAGACTGGGGGGGGGGGAGCGAAGAAAGTGCACCTGAGTACAGCAAACATGAGGTTCTTAGGCAGCCCAGACCGTTTGTGGAGAATGATGTCCTTGAAGGAGACTGAAGGAAGTTGGTCACTGGCCCAGGGAGGCGAACACCAGGGTCATTAAAACACCTCCTTGGAGAAAACAGGAGAAGTAAAGAGCAGGCTGACGGCAGCCTGCTGTACAACCATTTGTACGTGACTGATAAGCTGGATGAGGGCCTGGAGAGGAACACTCCAGAGGCTCGCCCTCACCTGTAACTTGCGTGAAGATAAGAAGGTGGCTGGTCACCCCTGAGGATGAGGTGAAGCTGGTTGCAAAAGTGAGTACTTTGAAACCACAGGGTCAAGATTAAAAATAAACACAAAGCTTCATAGGTGAGAACAGTGGACAATGGACTAGATCTAATAGAGATGAATGGAACATTCTGCCTTGGATCCAAAAAATCAACTGCAGGCAGAGAAAGGGGAGAGAACGCTTAGCATATGTGCAAAAGGCTTTTATAAACAATACATGAAATAAGTTAGCAATGTGATATTAGTTATCAGAGAGCTAACGTGATCTGAGGCTGCACGAAGAAGCTGCTGTATGGTGTCTTCCTACTTACTTGGGAGCAACCAATGAAGAGAGACGATAAGGGGAAACATGATTGGAATTTTATCTGATGCTAATATTAAGTCCTTAGAATCTGATTCACAAGTTACTGGCTGTATTACATAACCCCTCTATGCCTTAGTTTTATCACATGTAAAATGATAGCTACCTCAGTGGGTTATGGTGAGAATTGAATGAGTTAATACTTACCAGATGATTAAACAGTGCCTGGCATATAGCATGCATTATGTAAGAGTATGCTCTTTTTATTATTTACGTGGTGTTTTATCATTTATAAAGTACCTTCATATAAATGAACTCATCTGTTCCTCACATGAGGAAGCCAGAGGATTTATCATCCTTTCCTTACATTTGAAGAAACTAATGTTCAGGTTATGCATTTTGCCCACTGGGACTAAGCTCTAAGAAACAGAGACAGACTCACCCAAGATGTCTGCCCGCCTGTCAGCCACACTTTCTACCCTACTCTGCTGCCTCAATTTCTGGATGGGAGCTGCATGCTGGGCCGTAGCCAGGCTCTGGGTATAACAGGCTCCTCCAAGAGGACGCTTACCCAGGAGTTCCTTCCTCTCACTCTGGTCAGGCCCGGCTGGGTTTGAGTTGGTGAAAGGTTATGGCTGAATACTTTGGGTCTCATCCCACACGGACCCAGAAATCTGGGAGTGTACAGGGAGCGACCCCTCTCACCAAAGGAGTTAAAGACTGACCGTGGTGAGTAACTGGAATGTCTAAAAGAAGAAAGGAGAAGGGTTGAAGAGAAAAAAAAAAAAAAAAAAGTGAGGAGGAAAAAAGGCAGGACAGAAAAGGAAATAGTGATAAATGCTACCCACAAATGCTCCAGCGGTCACTCTGAACCTATGCAGTGAGCCAACTACACTCCATTTACAGGGATGTGAGAAGAGAGGGTGGGGGAGTGGGAGTGGCAGGGGGAACGTGGGAAAGGAGCCAAAACAGGCCAAGAGAGAATAGTTTATGGGTCCGGAAGGGTTCTACCTTGGGCCATGAGACTACATTCTGCCTCCTGAATTTGGTGCCCTGTTGACAGATCAGATTATGTGGACTGGTGCCCAGAATATATCAGTTTGGTTCCCTGAAAACACTGCATTTCTGGTTAGTGGAAACTTCTCACCAATACCACATTCTCTCCAGAAAGCCTAGCTTGGGAAGCCGATTACGATAGAATCTGACCCCCAAAAGGGATGTGGCATTCTTGTTCTGATTTTTTGGAGACTAGAATCCCCAAACCAGAGAACTTCTCAGTAGAAAGTATATAATAGGATAAGAGTTTGATGCCAAGGCTGAAGGACGAATCGAGGTTCTCCTCATACAAATGACCTTTGGGGATCACAACTCTCCAGACCTCCTCTCTCACCCAAGTGGGGAGGCAGTGATTCCTTATTTTGCCATCCTGGGTAGTGACCGTAGTGAGAGCTTGGCTCTGGGGCTAAACAAAGACAAAGAGCAGCCAGGCCAGCCTTGCAGTCAGACATCAGCTCATCAGTAGTCGTCGAGGGAGCTTTGAAAGTAGCCACAGTGCTGGGATCATTCAAATTTTTCCCAGCCAGAGTACAGAAACTCAGACTATGTCAATGGCGAGCATTCCAATTCCGTACAAGTTAGGGAGACATTCTCTGAGATGTTATGGGCTTTGCAGCAGCCCAAGGAAAAGCCAGGGCTAAAACTCAGACCTGACTATCACCTGTTGTAAAATGGCAGAAGCAAGAAGCAAGCGGCTCAGAGAAAAGGGAAAGAGGAGAGGCCAGGGCAACCTGCACCCTCCCTCTATCCCTCAGAAGGAGGGGACGCAATACCAGTACCTGCGTTAGGACGATGTCTCAGCCCACCAGCACCAGAGCAAAGCCGATATGACCACCAGGCCTACGAGAGGCAAGGAGAAGATGGGGGGATTGGGGGCAGGGGATGGCTGCAACATATCAAATGAGAAAGAGGCACGAGGAGAGACCAGAGATGAGAGATGGTATAAAAAGACATAAACACATGAATCCAACAGATAATGAAGATGATAAAACAAAGGGAAAAGGGAAAGAGATCAAGAGGTTAAACAACAGGTAAGCGAGAGCAGCGGTATTTCTTCTCCGCTACTCGGGCCTGGTTCTTCCCGTGGGTCGCCTACGGGAGATGCAAAACTGCAAGGGTTAAGCAGCGGCGTAGGTCCAATTCGGGGCCACATTTTTGGCTTGTCATATCCCTCTTATACCTTGTCAAGCAAGGGTTATCTGCACCTAGACCTTTCTTGTAGGTCAGTAAGTGGAAAAGTGAAGCTCCAGAGAGTAACGCTGGGCTTTCCGGATGAGCAGGATGTCTACTTTGCCTGGGTCACTCTAGGAAGGGCAGCCTCCTGCCAGGCCACCTGTCCCTTTGTTAGCCGCGTGTTCTGGCTGTGTTCCACCAAGTCTCAGTGTTCTGGGACATCCCCTAGGAGTCTGATGCTGTCGTTGTGAGACAAAACGCACTAAAACAAGCTAACGATGGAGAAGGGCGAGCTCTTGACTGCAACCATCTTCCAGGGAGAAAATGAATTTGCAGGCGGTAATACATATGCCAGCAGAGCTGCCTGTAAAAGATGCAGGACCCACTGAGGCAAAGGGACGCCTCCATATGCAGACACAAGGAATGTACTTGATTGTGATGTAGAAAAATCCAGTTTCGTGTTTAGAAAGCTGGCACATGAGGCAAGGTAATCTATGAGGCTCTGAACCAGCATGTGGCAGGGTATGAAGAATTCAAAGAAACAGAACACTGGGGAAGGGGCTGTGGTTACTCCTAAACAACGTCCTAAACAATGGTTCTCTGCCATGAGGTTGACAGAGAACTGTAACTGGGTCCTTAGCCAGTGCTGCAGACTGAACTGCTGAAAATTCCAGATAACTTCGAGATGACTGGGGCATCCCACCACAAGAGACTTATTTTCTTCCCCTGTGTTTAGAAGGACAGAAAGAACCTGTACTGCAAACTGAGGACTTATTCAGGTACTACTCAAACCCTTCGGAACTCAGAGCCCCCGGTTAACTTCAACCAGGGCAGAGATTCAGCTAGTATGTTCCTGTATGGATGCGCCAGTTGTTAAAATACTGAAATATTTTTGTGCAGTTGGTACATTACCCAGGATACTCCCACCCGACCTCTCCAGATCCGGTAACTAAGGGGTCAGACCTCTGGCTGGTCTCCCAAGACCGGCCAACGGCTCTGCTGTAGAGACGGAAACATGCTATCACTTCCGATCGGCCCTGGCCCCCACTCTCATGCCCTGTAATATTACATAGAGCCCAGCAGGCGACAGCAGCCTCTCCACACCCCTCACGGCAACAGAGGTCAGCCCTAATAGGGCACCTCGGGAAAGCAGGACTGGGTGACTTGCCCAGGCTGACAGAAATGCGTGGTGCGGTGCTAGCGGAGGGTGAAGAACCCTCCCGAAGTGAGTAACGAGGGTTATTACCACATAAATGAAAGGAGGCAGGACTCTGACCGGCACGCCCCGGTTCCCAGAGAAGGTGCTTTCTGTGAGACAGTTCCACAGCCTTTCCCGCAGAGACTGCTCTCTCCAATCCCACCTCCACCTCCATTTTTCCCCAGTGCGATGCCTCAGAAGCTTGCTGGCCTCTACTCCTGTAGAATTCCATCCAAGGGCTGGGTCACACCTGAATGCTGGGCACCTGCGCCCAAGAGCCCATTCCCCACATGATCCTGCCTTTGGCTGTGGTTACCTTTTTGCTCTCAGAAGGCTTGAGGGGGATGCTTCCCTCTGAAGCTTCATCGTCCTCCTCCTCTTGGTCGTCGCCTTCTTCCTTACCCTCCTGGCTGTGGAACTCTTCATATCTCTCCTCCTGGTCTGCTTTGAATTTAACCTCTCTAGGACCTGATGGCTCAGAAACTAGTTCATCCCAGGACTCCTTTGTTTTGTCCTCAATTGTCTCCTTTGTTTCCTCTTCTAGTTCCTCTTTCGTTTGATTGTCCAAGGCCACATGGTTGGCCTTGTAGTACAGCACCACCTCCAGACTCTGCGAGGCAGAGGCAGTACAGGATGGGGGATGCTGTTACCTGGGAAGATGCCTACCCTCATGACGATGCTTAACTACCTCAAGAACACGCTGCTTCCCACAGTGCACAGACAGCACTGTGTCCTGGGACTGAACTGATGTCCCGCGCACAGTGGGGAGGGTGGCCACACCCAGCCTCTCTGGACCCGTACCACATCTATCTGGCCATTAGCCATTTCCAACCGTTCCCAGAGCTAAAGATTCTGCACCTCAACTGCTGCTTCCTACCCTTGCCTGGTGACCCCCCATTTTATCCAGTCCTCTTCCACCTATATGTACACAACTGCTTTGAGTAAATCCCCCTCTTTCCATCCATTTGGTCCTTCTCTTGGGCATGTGACCCAAGAAGAAGAACAGGGGCCCCAGAAAATTGCACTGGTCTAACTGAAACAGTCATCCAGCCTAGGGGCTCCAGGTCTGAGTGGTCTGTATTCCACTCTCCCCTTGACCTCACAGGAAAAGGGAGTACCAAACTGCTATTAAGATAGAACTACTCTAGACACATTAGAGATCCCAGAAGCTTCTCTACAAGTACCTCATCTGGTCGGAATGGTGGTGAAGGTGATTTTCCTTCCTAGGATCCCCTTTAACTTTCTGCTTATCTGGCTACCAAGGTTACTACTCACCTTTCTGCTCTCACAGCTGACCTCAGAACTCTCCAGGCTTGGCTTGGCCACCTTTTTACGTTTAACCCCATTGGCATTCTTATTCACGTTCCCATTGCCATTCGTTCCCTTGGTTTCTTTGGTAACAGAGGACCTTTTCTCTTTGAGCTGGTGAAGCTCTTCCTGGCAGCACTGCAGCTGCCCCTCCAACTGCTCCTGCACGGCCAGGAGCCGCCCCTGCTCATCCACGCTAGCCTGGTACTGTAGCTGCAGCTCCCGCAGCTTGGCCTGCAGTTCTTTGATCTGTTGGTAGTGGAGGCCCAGTTATCCATAGCTGGGCCTACGTGATCAGCCTGGCCCCTGCTTCAGAAATCTCCCTGCTAAAGCCCAGGGGGACATAGATAATACAGAAAACATTAAACTGTTAAAAATGAGCCTCTAAAGCAGTTTTAGAGGTTCTCCCTAACTTGAGGCACTTGATGACTTACATCTAACATGATCAAAAAAGGATGACTAAAATTATGTTTTTACTGTGAACTGTCAGGGGAATGACAAAAGGGCTAACCCCTTCTGAACCGTGGGGCTTTATTATGTAGTAGTTTTTGATGGGAACTCCTACTTTGCCCAAGCTATTTCTCTAATAGGTACCATCATTACTATAGGAACTGTGTTGTACTCCTGAGACTGGACCTGGGCTCCTGCACCTCACCCTGGAAACGGAGGCAAGTGCCAACCCTGCTCCCTACTCCCTGGTTTCGTCTTTCCTGGCTTCTGGCAGCACATCTTGGCCTCCTGGGGCAGGTACCAACACTAAGCAACCTAGGCCCACGTGTTTCTCGCTCTCTGAGCCTCCCCCATGCGTACAGTGGCCCCCACTGGACAGAGGACTACTCTTCGTCAGGGACAATGCCCTCTGTCCCACTCCTAGTGGACGCACAGCACTCTGCTTGGCATTATGAGAGATCCAAAAGAAGACACAGCCCTGTCCTTGAGGTGCTTACAATCTAGTTGAAGAGAAGAGACAAGGTGGAATACACACCAACTAAAGAAAATCGGAGGTAAAAAAAATACAACTCTATAGAAGTGCTCTAGGACAAAGGAGAACAGATGTGGCAAAGGGGAAAAAAAAAATCATTCAAGGAGTCTTGATGATCAGTAAATCCCAGCACAGTGGGCGCCTGAGAAACGTCCGTCAGTGGCACCACAGACTGCCCAGCCTCTTGGGGTTCAGCCCCTGCTCTGTCCCTCTGACCAGGAGGAGGGCAACTGTACAGAGCTGGCAATGGGCTCCTCTCTCTCTCCTCAGCCTCTCTGAAAGGGCTCCGACCTCCTCTGGCTCTAGGGACTCCTACCTGAAACCCTGCCTCCCTGAAAGCAGTTACCTCGTGCTCCTCATTTTGGGAGGCAACGGTCTTCTCCAGGCATTCCACGCACTCCCTGAGTTCCTTCTCGCAGGCATCCAGCTCTTCCTTCAGCCCCTTCTGCTTGTCTAGCAGGTTTCTCATCTGCTGCCGCAGCAGGTCGTGCTCCTCCTGGCTGAGCCGGTACATGGCCTGCACCCCCTGCAGCTTCATCAACACCGTGGCAACCGTGTCCTCAAAGCGCTGTGGAGGGCAGGGGAGCGATGACGGCACCCTGAGGAGCCCCTGCACTCCGCCCACTCTCTTCGCTAGGCCCTTTCTTGGGTACAAAACAATGGCCACAAGGATCTGAAGCTGCCCAGGGGGAATCCTGTATTTCTTCCCAGAAAGAGCACCATGACTGTGTTGATGAAAAGTCCTGAATCTTAGACTTCCATCCAGATGGAGCATCTCCGTATGAGGCAGGCAGAGTACCTCATTTATTTCCTGTAAGTTAGTTACCCTGCTCAGCTCTGAGCCCACTGCCCACTTCACCTCTTGTGCCCTTCCCCGTGACTTCTCTCTTAATAACACAAGAACCTTCTTCCCCTATCTGACCTGACATCTGGTTACTTTTACCTCCGTATCTTCAGGATCAGCAAGTTCGTCGTCCATGCTGCTGCTGACGTAACTCTTGTGACAGGCGTCAGAGCTCCTGCTGGTGCCGTAACTCCTCTTATAGGCAATGCTGCTGCTGCTGCTGCGGTAACTCCTCCCACAGGACTCCCCGGTACTGGTGCTACTGTCATAGCTCTTGAGGAGGCTCTCTTCGCTGGCCTGGCTGCTGTTGTAACTCTCGTGACAGCTCTCGTTGTCATCAATGTTACAACCTCTGCGACAGTTCTCGTTGCTGGTGGCCGTGGTCCCATAACTCTTCTTGTAGGACTCAAGGCTCATTTTCACAGAAGGGGACTGGACTTGGAGCATGTGAATTTCTTCCAGGCAGAGCTGCAGGTCGGCCTGCAGCCTCTTCCGCTCCTCTAGAAGCCGCTCCTGCTCCTGCTGCAGCAGCTCCTGCTCAGCCTCACTGGCCTCGTACAGCTCCTGCAGAGCCTGCATCTGGGCGATGATCACCTTGGACTGCCAGGAGTGGGCGGGGAAACAGCATCGTTACCCTAGACACTGCGGTCCTTCTAGCTGCACCCCTCCTGGTGCGGATGTCTGAGAGCACAGGTCAGAGCACTGCACACCTTACCCTCCCGTCTCACCACAGCCTAGATCTTTGACTTTGCCTACAGGTAACTGGCATGTGTCAATTTTTTGCTCACTGGAGAAAATCTCCCTGGACAGATCACGATTTCTGGCCTCCCATTTCTGCTGGTTTCCATATGCTCTGGTAACTTCCCATCTCACTGGAAGCAGCACTGAGTGGATCTCAAGGTCACTCAGGCTCCCTCCCCTCCCCTCTTCTCAGTCAGGTGTATCCATTATCCTGACCTCTGGGGCTCAGTCCCCTCCGCCACCCCCAATTCTAAAATCAGCCCTGGCCTTGAATATGAGCATATGAAGAACTTCTTCCTCAGAAGATGCAGACTTGGAATCAAGGTCTCACTACAAGTCCCTGTCGTAGTGAGGGACTCCTCCTGCCTCAATTCTGAATCTGGCCCCTGGGCATGTTTCCCAGGCCCTCGGGGCCTGGCTTCTTGGGAGCTGATGCCCAGGATGAGATCTGATTGGTTAAGGGAATATTTTATACCTGGTTCCTGGTGTCTGCTATCCAGGCTTAAATCTGACACCCCTGGAATCTGACCAAATCTCAGTTTGGACTTCCACTATTCCCTACATCTATCTGCCTATCTAGGCTAATACCTGAACAAATCGATTGAAATTGAATAAACTTCAATTTCAATGAATTGAAACTGTCTACCTGCCCTTCCTTGCCCCCACTGAGGCCTCAGACCAAATGCATCTCCCAACCCTGAACAGACTTGTCTAGAAATCTCCTTCAGTGTGACCTCAGAGGCATGACCACTTGCTGGTGCTTGAGACCCATGGATTCTCTAGTCCAACGCCTCTGACCAGGCTGTTATTGCCACAAAGTTCCAATGAAGACAGTGAGGTCAGTACCAAGAAACCCCACACGCTGGGAATTCTTCCCTTGGAAATAAATGGCCTCAGATGTGCCTCATGTAGAACGCCAAAAGGTTACAGATTTTGGTCCCTGGAAAGCTTCCTTCTCGATTACCACCGAGTTCATGAGGAAAAGATGGCATGTTTAGAGTCAGTCCTAAGGGATCCAAACAAACGCTAAGTTGATCTACTTCCAAATACGTCTGGAAAATGAGATGCTGAAGAGATTGAGTCAAATCATCAGGAGATCACAAGCTTCCAGGTCCTCTGGTTTCTAAGTGTTCACAGTGCTTCAACTGGGCATCCATCTGAGGGAGCAGCTAAGGCCGTACCTAAAGCCACATCTTAATGAGCCCCTGAGTGGCTGCGAGGGTGGAGCTTTAGCTTCATCCTTGCGCCCGGCAAAACAGGGCTTCGGAACTCTGACCCCTCTGTGGCGCCCCCTTTCCCTACAATGCTGTTGCCCCCAGAACTATCTCCCTGCCTCTTGCTATAGTTACCTTGTTATGACCACATTTTGAGGACTCAGGCCATTTGGAGTCCTTCGGATTCTCCAACACTTCCCGGAAATCAGACTCCTTGAAACGTTGCAGCGCTCCGTGCAGTTCTAATTGTTCTTTTAATACACTTTCTTGATTCTGTATCAGTTTTTTCTGCTCCTCCTGCATGCCTTGGTAGACCATCTGTAGTTCACACAGGTCTTGTAACTTTGTAAGGAGCTCCTGACTCTGTGAGGCAGAGTGGAAGGAAGAGGGCTAGAACTGTGGTGGTTACACAGCAAGACCTCTGCCTCCTTCCTGCTTGGGACCCTTCCCTTAGGGGGGCTGGCTCTGCACAGCCCATCTGGGACAGGAGGGGAGTCTCTCTTTGGAGACCTGCTAGTTGAGTAGTAACGACCTCATATGTTTGGATGCATTTTGCAGTTTGCAAAGTGCTTTCAAGTACATTTTCTCCAGACGGACTGAATATCTAAATATAAAATGCTGGACAGATTCCAGAGTATAGGATGTATTTTAAGATTTAGAGCCCTAATCAGCTATATTGAACAGTTTTGTTTGAGGAGGTTGGTGAGAAAGTAAGGAGTGGTTGGTTAAGAAGAGAAAAAGTTCCATCCCCACCCTTTTACTTCTCCCAAGTACAGTCACGTCTGGGCAGCTCCTCACAGCTAGCAGCAGCCGCTGGCTGTGATTACCTTGTGGAAGAGACCAGATCTGGGGAGCGGGAACGTGAGCCTGTGCAGCTCTTCGTGCAGCTGGCCCTGCGCCTCCTGCACCCTCCTCTGCCTCTCCAGGAGCTCGCACTGCTCCATCTGCAGCCGCGCCACCTCCTTCTGGCTGGCCTTGTACCTCTCCTGCAATTCTGTCAGTCTGAAGAGCAGTGCGTCACACTGTGGACGGGGCAGGGCGCGCAGGGGTGCTTACTCTGGGAGGCAGGCTCCCTGGCGTTTCTCTGCCCCGTGCGGTCAGCAGAGCACTCCGTGTTCTCTTACCTCTTGTGATTCACCAGGGTCTCCCACCCTGTAGTCACCTTAGACTGATCACCCCAAGCCGCACTGCGCCCATACAGGCCTAGATGCTGAATGCGAACCCCAGCAGGCTGCTCAGGACTGAAGTTTGGCTCTGCTCTAAATTTTGCCTACTAGTTCTTTCTGAGGGCAGTTTTCGAGGGAGGTTATCAGCGCCCCTCCCTTCTCATTTCCCCACCTCCACTTCCTCTGGTAGATACTATTTTCCCACCCTGCAGGGAATTCTAGTTCCTGTTACTCTCCAGTTGTTTCTGTAACTATGCTCCTTACCAATAAGGACTTACTTTCACCCTAATTTTCCCCATTTTTGTTTTCATAATCAGCTTTAAGAATCTTTAGAGAAGTATGAGCTGTTGCTGAATTTGGGTTGAGAGGACTAAATCATCCCATGATTCCAAAAACCCAAATCTTCTAGTATCAAACTAATCTCAATGTTCTTTTAGGAGAGGAGAAGAGGCTGGCTCTGTATGCCAGCAAGCTTCTCCCTTCCCATAGTTTCTTCCACTAGGAGAGAAAGTGGACCCCCCGGATCTCTAAATGGACAAGTTATGGACCCCCTGGATCTCTAAATGGAATGGGAGTGGCGGGGCGGGGGGGGGGGGGAAGTGAGCCTGGCTGTAGAAAGGCAGGTGGACTATTGGGGCAGCCCATGTAACGTCCCCAGTTCTGTGTCTTCTGAAGGCCTTTCCCTGGGGATATAGCCTACTGTTGGCTGTGGCAGGAGCTACTGAGTATTCTGGCAGAAGGCGACTAGCTCCACCATCTTTTGGAATCTTGCACCTTTTTTGCATCATGCTTCAACACTTTTCCATTTCCTGTCAGTGGTCAGGAGCTGAAAGTACTCAACAAGGCTAACTAATAATGACTTGCATTTTATACACTATGGAAAAAAGGGTAAGTGAAGAAGGAAGGCCTTATTTATCACTACCAGGATTTTTTTTACTGAAAGAAAGTGAGATAAGAGTAGTGTTCTGTTCAATTTAAAGAGGGTAAAATTCAAGCTTAGAATTTAACTACTCTGAAGTCACAGAATAAATCCTGAAAAGGCCTAGGTCCTTCTAATACCCAATTAGCACTCTGGGCACAGACCATGCCTTTTGACGAGAGCACCTACAATCTGCCTCAGAAAACTGGACCTTCTCTTTCTAGTTCTAACAATCATAGTTGTGTATATGGGCCTATGTATATGTTCTTTTCCACGAATGACAAGATATCACTACAGTTCTAACAATAAGGTATAAATGTCTACACACATGAAATCATGTGTGAAATCTTCAGGTGTTCAGACTGGATCCAGAGGTATTGATTCTACTAAGCTGTGGCTTGGGCTCAAAGTCAAGGTCAAGGCAAAGTTTTAAAGTTAACAGCATGGGGCTCTGCCTGTTTTCTGCCTTTCTACATACATCTGTGATTGGACAGGAAGTCCATCAAGCCTCTTGGTTGGATGACTTCATCTTTTGCCGCTATACCTCCTCTCTCCAAGGCTCAGGAGATCTCACCTCTCTTAATCACAATTACCTTATCAGCACACTTTCCCTTGTCCTCTGGGATGGACTGGGTGGTCTTGAGCTGCTGCAGCTCCTGCTGGCAGAGCAAGAAGTCCTGCTCGAGCTGATCATACACGTGCTTTTGCCGCTCCAGCGCATCCTTGCTGGTCTGGTACAGCCACTTCATCTCCTGCAGCTGGGCGTGCATCTCTGCATTCTGGGGCAGGGGAGGCAGACCCCGCCATCATCCCAGAAGCCCCCATGGCTGCACTCTCTCCTCTCAGGCAGGGACTAAAGGGTCCTGTCCTTTCCAGTTCCAGTTTCATCCCAGCGGGGACTACCTGAGATGGACCAATCCCTAACAGGCTCTACACAGAGACCTGGGACTTCCTCTTTTGGAAGGTGGGGAAGGGAAGCAGCTTCCTTTTTACAGCTCTTTCTGATTTAAAATCGAAGGAAGCTGAGCGCATCGTGACCCTTTGAGATCACGTTGCCATGAAGCACTTTTTTATCTCCCTCATCGACAGCTCCTCCACAGAACTCCACCACCCCACTCCTCCTGTGGACTTGTCCTCTCATGGGAGGCCCTGCCGTGCTACGTTCTCCCTCACCTGAAGCTTCGTTTACCTTCTCTCTGCTCTCTTGGAAGGAGGCCACGATGCCCTTGAGGTGCTGCACCTCCGCCTCGTGGCAGTGCAGGCTGTCTTGCAGCTGCTGCTGCACGGCCAGCAGCTTGTCCTTCTCACACGTGATGTTCTGGTACTGCAGCTGCAGCTTCTGTAGCTGGCACTGTAACTCCTGCGGTGGAGGGGGCCTTGGGCAGTACCTCTGGGATCCTTAACCCACTCACGCTTCTGCTTCAGTCACTCTCAGACACAGACAGTCTGAGAATCCACTTCTCCCTGCCCTGCACTTACGGGTGTCCTCTCACCCAACAGAGGACTCGAGGGCGGCTGGAGTTCTGTACCTGTGGTGCCGCACAGGTGGCAGCTGGAGCTATTTCAGCACTCAACTCTTATCCCCCTCTCCCCAAACCTCTGGCACCTAAGTGGCCCCTCACCTCGGGGTCGTTGTTACCTTCTCACTCTGGCTTTCTACGACTGTGGGTTTCATAACTTTGAGCTGCTGGAGCTCAGCCTGAAGTTGTAGCTGTACCTTCAAGAGCTCATTCTGCTCATCCTGGCTAGCATCATACTTTTGCTGCAGGGCACAGAGTCTGGTCCTCAGCTCCTCGCTCTGCGGTGGGGAGGATGTGGGAAGAACGGTTACTCTCGTGAATCAGCAGACCCCTCTCCAGACCAGAGTGGTTCTTTTCCAGACGCAGACATCTTGAGGCACTCCCACAGGCCTATGGTTTAGTTTCTTTTCTGCGGCAGACACTCGATAACGACTACCATTTCTAGAATGCAATGCTGTGTGATTTCTCCAATTGCTCTCTGGTTGCAGGGCAAGAGTCAGCAGAGCACAGCCTTCCTCTGCGTTCATCCTCCCCGGAAATGGCGACTCCACGTAGGCCCTTCTGCCCTCCCCGATGCCCTTCCCCTGTCAGTGTTTACCTGGGTGACACTGTGGGAAGTCTGAAACCGAAGCACCTCATCCTGTGCACACTTGAGCTCCCCCTGCAGCCGTCTCTGCTCCTCCTCACTGGTCCGGCGATGATGCTGTAGCTCTTGCAACTCACAACTCAATTTCTTACACTGTGTGGGAAACGCAACAGGAAGGAGGACTTACGACAGGTACCATAGGCTCTCTGGGAACAGGCTTGGGCAGAGTATGTCATTCCTTTTACCGGAATATTCAGTAAAAGGCAAGCAAGTGAGACCCTGGAGTCCTATCTCTTGCCACAGCACCTGCCTCCCTTGTCAGCCTCGTGTCTAAGGAGGTGCTGCGGCCACAGGCCAGGAGAAGGTGGGAGCGAGGCCGTAAAGGGGCCTGCCTTTCCCTACCTCGTTCTGCATGTCATGCATCTGCTCCTCAGCTCCCAGCAGCTGCTGTCGCAACAAATGCATTTCAGGATCCGGCTCCAGGAAATCCTCTTCTGAAGTCTGAGACTCTGCTGACTTCATACTCCCTAGGGCTTGGGACTCCAGGCACCTTTCTGTTGCTCTTTGTGTCCTGTAATCCAGAACCCCAGAGTCATGTTTGGGAGAGAGCTCTGCCCGGCATCGCCTGCCAAGTGTGCTTGGTCCTGATGTCTTCATTTTAGGCAAAAGGAGCCTTCTATAGTGATTCACCTCTCAAACACACCTAGGAGATTATAGAAAAAGTCCCCAGCACCTCAATCTGCAAAGGTATGTCTGGCTCTGGGAGACCCTGAGAGTACTAATCCAGTCGGGCTCGAGGCTGGGCCTGGAGTCACGCCAGCTCCAATCTGGAGGTAATATACCATCAGACTGAATCATGCCTGGGAGGACAACAAAGTAATTGCTTCTTATCTGCTCTAGGGCAGAGCAAACCAGACCTAATGCCTAGAATGGAAGAAAACTAAATTTTAGAACTCACTCAATTCTAGTCCTGAGACATCTGGGTTGGACCCCAAGACCTACTTCTTGGCAGCATCCATATCCTTTGGATACCAGGGAAAGGACCGGCTCACCAGGACCGGAGGGAGGCTCATTAGCCTGGCATCTGCCTTCACCAGTTCTACTCAGGGAAAAGCCCAGTCCTAAAGAGCCCCGCCAGCCTCCAGGCTGTACCTCTCACTCTCCAGATCCGCAAGCTGTCCTGTGAGGCTACTGTTGTTCTCCTGGAGGGCCTGGTACTCCTCGTTCAGGAAGCGGTAGCGGTCCCGCAGTTGCTGCAACTCTTCTGCAGAGGACAGGCAGAGAGGTGAGATCCCAGGGAGGAAGCACTGACGACCAGCCCACAATTTTCCTGCCTAGAAATCTGGCTGCAGAAAGCTGAAGAGTTTCTTTTTCTAAAGACAGATGAGATACCACATGCAGAGGCTTAGAAGGCAGGGCCCGGAAAGTTCTGCACCGCTGTGAGTCTTTATCCTCTTTCAGTTAGCTGCCCTTCTTTTCAACTTCCCAGAAGATTGCCCTGTGTGCCCATCTTCAAAACCCCAACCAAGGGGTTGGGTAGGGGTGGCAGGGGGAAAAACACCAACCAAGACAGTCTTGAGATTTTTAGGAGCTTGCGAGGGTTTAAGTAAGTTTTTGGTTTCCTGAATTTAAAGTTTCCATTCAACTGTTCACAGTTAGTTTCCTCTTACACTTTTAGTACAAAAAGCTGAGAGTGTTAACTGCCAGATGTCATTCTGCCAGTGCCGGGCTTTCAGAGACAACCCAGGCATCCTTTTACTTCCTTTATTACCACACCAAATCCATCGGCCTGCACACGGCCAAGAATTCTTTCTAATGATCTTTTATCTCTGACAAAAAAGCCCACCCCGACCAAACCTACAACTCATCCGCAGGCGTCAGCAGAGATCTGGCTGAAATGTCCCAGCACATGTCCCTGAGTTCCAGATACCAATACTTTTTAATGCTGTGACAATATAAACACCCGTATCTGTTTTGTTTCTTCATGATTAAGAATTATTTCTCTCAGAATACTGCTGATACTTAGAGAACACCAGCTTGCTCGAGTTAGAATACAAGGCCTATCTTACCTGCTTTGAGATTCAACACCCTGAAATTCACTTCTAATGTTCCCTCTTTAGTCCAATCAAAAGCCCTCGGCATACTCCAGATTATCATAGAAGGAAGGAAGGAAACTCATCTTTAATGAAAACCAACCACGCGCTAAGCATTAGACTTGATGAGTCCAGCCTCGGATTCAGCTGTGTGTGAGTGCCTTCAGTACACTAGGCATTTCATTTAATCCCCCAAATAGTCATATAAGGTTTTCTTTCTTTCTTTCTTTTTAAATAAACTTTTAGTTTTAGAAGAGTTTTAGATTTACAGAGAAGTTGCAAGGATAGTGCAGAATTCCCCGGGAGTGTTCTCACCTAGTTTCCCCGACTGTTAACATCTTCCCATGGGTACATTTGTCATGACTAAGGAATGAACACTGGTACTTTACTGTTAACTAAATTCTATACTTCATTCAGATTTTTCTACATTTTCCCTAAGGTTCTTTTCCTGTTCCAGAATCCCATCCAGCTATAAAGTTTTATTAATCAATTTTTATAGCTATGGAAACTGAGGTCCAGGGAGATAATAACCAGGCTATTTATCCTGCTAATTAGCAGAGCTGAGATTCTGAACTTGGGTCTGTTTAACTCCAGCCCAAGCGTTCCCACTGTGCTGGCCTCCCTCTCCTAGTACACCAGCCCAAAAGCGCTTCTGAGAGGCCTGCTACAGCTGGGAAAACTTGCAGTTCTTTGATTCCTTGTTGATTGCCTCTGCTTGACCTGGCCTAGTACAGGGCCTCACATTATACCTAGATCATAAATCTAGCCTCAGAATAAAGGCAAACGCTCTGATGTCATGAAACCTAGCAGCTAGCTGGGAGACTCAGCAGAGCTCTAAGCTTTTGAGGACTCACGTATTACTGGAAATAACCTCTGTTCCTCTCCAGCTGTCTTGTGCTCTGGTTTGCTGCCCCCTAAAGCTTCTACTTGGGGAGGACTAAAGGAGGCTAAGAATTAGCATTGTGGGCATTCTGGGACTTGGGAGCAGGACTGGGAGCCCCTCACCCCAACCCACACAGAAAGTGACCCAAGCAAAGCACCATGATGCCAGGGGAGTGAGAAGCTTTCCAAGGTGACAGGCCCCTATACGCCCACCCCAGAAATGGAAACTTTTTCAGGAAGGGCTTTAGCATAGGCAAATCAGCAAATGCCCAATGGCTCTCTGAGGAAGAATTCTCAGGGTACAGCTCCATGGTGCTATTTCTTACACCATTATGGACTGGTTATATGACACCAAGTTTTTCTCTCTTACAGTCTTGAATCCAACATGGAAGCTTTTTCTAGAGGCTCCCAATTCATGATCTAAGCCCACCTTCCACCATCTTCTTGCGTACTATTTCCCTCTGCTTGATTTGACTGACAGACCAGGAGGAGGGCTGGCTTTCTCATACCTTGCATCTCAGAGAAATCTGAGAGACTTAAACTATTGGATGGGTCAGAGTTCTTCATTTCTATTTCTGCACGGAGGGAGGTGATCTCCATCTCATACTCTCCTCGGATGCGCTCCATGTCCTCGAGTTCATTCTGCATCCGGCAGAGATCCTCCTGCAGGGAGGCTATGTCGCTCTCATGTTCAGTCGCGGAGTCCTCCGCTGCTTGCCGCAGATTCTGGATCTCAGCCTGGGCCAAATGCAACTCCTGCTCTATTTCTTTAAGTTCACTTTCTTTTTCATGCTCTAACAGGGAAATCTCCTCCCGCAGAGACCGCAGCTCACCTGCAAAGCCCAAAGACGATCTTGAGATGATCAAGAGGACAAGTGAACTCATCTACCATATTCTAGAAGCACAAAGTTAAAGGCAGACTTATTTCTTATCTGGAAACTCCCGACAACCTGCTCTCTACCCCATCAGAGAAGTATAGCTTCACCTGATATGGAATAAAGGGAATACCTAAGAAGAGAACAGAGTGAATCTATGTAGCAAGGTGCAGTAGAAAAGTAGATCTTGAGGTTTGGCATCAAAAACAAATTAGGCTCCTCCAAACAAAAAGTATTAAGTGCTTCTATGAAATCGCCTGACAGTTAAAGACCAAACCTAATTTACAGCATTTTACTGATGCCCTGAGTCTTTCCAAAAAGCCCCTTACTAAAAAATTTACACAGACTATTCTCATCTATTCAGTCTGGGAGCTTAGAACTCACAGAGCCTCAGATCTCCCATGAACTGCCTGTGTAAGTACTGGTCCCAAAACAATGTGTATTTAGAGCTCACAGCTGAAATTCAAATATAGGTTCATCTCATGAGAAGCAAACATGGGAAAATAACCTAGATGCCAGTCAATAAGGGATAGCTTAAACTGAAGAAGGTAAAATAGAATACTGGCAGCCATTTAAAAGAAAGTGGCAGATCTATAGAGAAGACATGAGAAAGGTTCCATAATATACTAACTAGGAAGAAAAATGAGCTGTAAAATACATGGTATTATCTTATTTTTGCAAAAAATATTCATATGTATAATATATAACACAAATATACAAAGACATAGAAAAAGATCTGGAAAGATATATGTCCTAAACCATACAGCATAGCTGCTTCCGAGGAATGAGACAGCATGTGAGAGGGGCTTTTACTTTCCACATCATATATATCAGTGCTGTCTGACATTTCACAACAAGCTTATATTTTATAATAGGTTTTAATTTACAAAAGAAACGTGTCAGAGCTCTCAGTATCCGTGGAGCATCTCAAGGTTTCTGGACAGACGTACCCATCCAGGATCAGGAGACTAAAAGTGGAGCGAGAGTAAAAGGCACTGCCACCAACAGAGAATTCAAAATTTGGGAGTCAGGATTCAGGAATTAGTGAGGATTGGATTGGGAGGGTCAGGACCTTCCCACAAACTCTTTGCAAGGCACACTGTCCCCATCCCTTTCCCCCAACTCCTGTTCATTCTACTCACCCTTCAGATTTCAACTTTCCCTAGCCTCACCCCCAACCTCCGCAAAAAATTAAGCAAAGCCCTCCATTAAATGCTCTCATAGCCCCTTGTACTTTTTACAGTGTGTGTGTGTACATAAAACGTTGGTCTCCACTTGTAAGCTTCATGAAGACAGGAAACATGTCTGTTTTTCTCACCATTACAGGTTCAGGATCTGCCAGAGAACCCAGCATAATGCACTCAATAAATATTTGCTGTATTCATGCATAAATGAGGCAGGGATACATCTAGTCCACACACTTTTACTGAGGACCACGGGTACAGAATTACATGTTCGGGGTGGGAGGGAGACTCAAGAGGGAGGAGATATGGGGATATATGTATTTGTATAGCTGATTCACTTTGTTATACAGCAGAAAGTAACACACCACTGTAAAGCAATTATATTCCAATAAAGATGTTTAAAAAAAAAAGAATTACATGTTTGGGTATTTTTTTAAAAACTAGAACAGAACATGGAGGTTTGAGAATAAAAATTTGGACACACTGCAGACATAAATGCTGAGCGGACCAGGTGTCTCGGAGGCGAGGGTACGGGGTGGGAGTGGCACGGGGGTAGGTCTCCTGCCAACCTTACACGGGTGGCTCCAGCCACATCTTTGCCAGTCTCTCCTTCTCTACAACCATCCTAGCTGTCTCCTCTCTTCAGTCTATTTGACAAGTATTAATTGATCACCCCTGTGCCAAGTCCAAACATCTCCACTTAGATCCTCTGACTTCATTCCTGTTTGAAGGAAACAAAGCCCTTGCTCTTTCCACTACTGAACGGACACACAAGTCAACCGGCCATTAGGATAAAGGTCCGGGTGGGTGTTCTGTTGGAGGGCTGACCAACCTCTACTTCCCCACTTTGCCCTCAATGTTCGGGTTCAAAACTCCCTTAGGTTCTCCTCTGGGGTCTAGCCCTAAAAAATGACATTCTCAGATGCACTGGGGAACGGAGAAAGGTCGCGCTCTGCCTCAGAAAGCTCTTAACTAGAAACACAGAGGGGCGGAGGGGTGGGGCTTGCAGACAGGCCCCAGGGAGGGGCTTATCGGAAAGATGGACGGGGCGGGCCGGCTGGGAGGTGGAAGGGCCTGACCAGGGTTCCGAAGAGCTGCCGCCGGTTGACAGTGAAGCTGGGGCCATCGGGGCGAGGCCGAAGACCCGGGGAGGGGGACACAGTGAAGTCAGTTCTCACTCACTGGTTATGGCCTCCATCTTGCCAGAATCTCCCTCCTACCCCGCAAGTGGTCTCTCTGGGGGGCCCTCCCGCCGCCAGCCGGTCCCAGCCCCCAAGGGGCTGCGGCGGCCGGAACGGCCTCTCAACACCAGCTACCTCTGAGGCCGCGCGCGCCCCCTCTTGGCGGAAACGGGCAACGCACGTGCGCAAGGACTCGGTTTGCTCCAGCGAGGTGGGGTTTGGGCGCCTTCACCAGACCCGCAGCCCCACCCCCATCCCCGCGCTCAGATGAGATCCAATGCTCTACTGGATCCTTTCCTCCATCAGATCAACATGATCTACTGTGACCCATCCCCCCAAAACCCAAACACCAGAAGCTCTCCCTTGACTTCATTTCCCTTATTTCTCTGCTTCTCTTCAAGACATGACTGCGGGAATTATGGGTACTCACCTTCTCCATTTCACCTCCCCTTTCCTCTTCGATCCCGATACAATCAGGCTTCTATCTTCACTGAAATGTCTCAGAGCCCTCCATCTCGCCAAATCCAATGGCCATCTTACTTGACTTAGCAACTTCTGACACCACTGATCACTGTCTCCTTGAAGCACCTTCTGCTCTTGGCTTCCAGGTCATCAGATGCCTCAGTAGTTCCTCCTACCTCAGTCTCTTGTTCATTTCTCCTCCTCTATTGGACTTTTAAATTCTAGAGTAGCCCTGGGACTAGACCCTTTTCTCTCCTCTTTCTATATCTCTCCATGTGATTTCATGGTGATCTCCCTTGGATTCATTGGCTCTCCATTGGCTCCTTGGGAGCCAATGACTCCCAGATTTATATCTCCAGTCCTGATTTCTTCCCTGGTTCTAGATTCATATATCCAGCTGCTTCCTTAATATATTTACTTAGATGTCAATAGCCATTCCAAACTCAACATGTAGAAAACGTGTCTTAAATGGTTCCCCTAGCCCCAAAATTTGTTCCTTGTCAAGCTGTCCTCATTCCAATAAATGACACCACCATCTATTCAGTTTCTCGAGGTAAAGTCATCTTTCATGTCTCTCTTATCCCCCAATCCAATTCAGCAAGTCCTGAGAACTCCAACTTCAAATTACATTCTCAATCATCTCCATTTCTACAGCGCTAATCCCTCTAATCCAACCAATCATCATCTCTTGACTGGACTATTGCAGTTATTTGCTGACCAGATTCACTGTTTTGACTCCTTTCTCTTCATCCAATTTCCATACAGTAGCTGAAGTGCTCTTTTAAAAAACTAAAGTGGGGAGTGCCCTGGTGGCACAGTGGTTAAGAATCTGCCTGCCAAGGCAGGGGACATGGGTCCGAGCCCTGGTTCGGGAAGATCCCACATGCCGGGGAGCAACTAAGCTCGTGCGCCACAACTACTGAGGCTGCGCTCTAGAGCCTGCGAGCCACAACTACTGAAGCCTGTGTGCCACAACTACTGAAGCCCACGCACCTAGAGCCCATGCTCCGCAACAAGAGAAGCCACCGCAATGAGAAGCCCACACACCGCAACGAAGAGTAGCCCCTGCTTGCCACCAGCCCGCGCACAGCAATGAAGACCCAACGCAGCCAAAATAAATAAATTAATTAATTAATTTAAAAAAAAAATTAGCCAGCCTCCAGCCCTGGCTAATACCCTCCCATGTTTTTCCACTATACTTAGAATAAAAGTCAAACCTCTCAGCTGACCTATAAGGCCCTCTGTAATCTGAACTCTGCCTGCTTCTCAGAACTCTCTCTTACCCAAGTCCTCCACATGCATTTTGCTCCAGCCACAATGGCCTTTGTTCTGTCCCTCAAACACATGAAACTCATTCTTGCCTCTGACCTTCTGCAGTTGCTGGTTCATCTGCCTGGTGTGCACGTCCCTCAGATCTTCCTCATTATTCAGGTCTTAGCTCAAATGTCCTCTTCTCAGAGGACTTTTATAACTACCATATCAAAAATAAACTGGGCTTCCCTAGTGGCACAGTGATTGAGAGTCCACCTGCCGATGCAGGGGACACGGGTTCATGCCCCAGTCTGGGAAGATCCCACATGCCGCGGAGCGGCTGGGCCCGTAAGCCAGGGCCACTGAGCCTGCGCGTCCGGAACCTGTGCTCCGCAACGGGAGAGGCCACAACAGTGAGAGGCCCGTGTACCACAAAAATAAAATAAAATAAAATAAACTTCCATCTTACCCCATCTCTCCATATCATATTGTTATATTTTCTTCATAGCATTTATTGCCACCTGAACTGGTGGTGTTTGTCTATTTTCTGCCTCTCCCCATTAGAATGTACTCTTCATTAGGGGAGGGATCTGGTCTATCTCGTTCATAGCTGTTCCTCCAAGTATACAGGCACTCAATAAATGGTTGACAAAACATTTAAATTAGCCCTATTTTACAGTTAAGGAATTGAGTCTCAGAGAGATAAAAATGACTTGCCCAAGATCACAAAGCTTGTTATGTGGCAGAGCTGGGCTCAAGAATCTAGGTGACCTGAGACCACTGCTCACACTCTTTTCCCTGAGCAACATAGCTCCTGCAGTTTCTCTCCTTCCCCTCCCCTCCCACCTCAGCCTGTTTATTGTCTACTTTTCCTGCATCTACCTTTGCTTACATCTTCTTTCCTTTCTCTTTCCCTCCTCCTCTCCCACCTTGGCTTGCTCCTCTCCAGGCCTGCTTGCCGGCCTCCCTTTTTTTTCCATTTATACTTCTCTTTTGGCTTGATCTCAGTTCTCCCTGGAGAGTCCCTGCAGTTTTCTAGGACAGCTCCCAGGAACCTTCCAAAAGCCCACAGATGTAACAAAACCTGCCTCTTTATTTGGCGGCGCAGTGGAATGTGGGACGACTGCCTTGCTGCTTCCCAGACAAAGGCACGTGGGTGTTAGAAGAAAGGGCTTTTGGGGCCACCAGCTTGGTGTTAGGGAGCAAAAGAAGCATTCTCATCTGCCTCCCTTAAAAGATGCAGAGAGCCCCTCCAGTCACTTCTCATTGGCTCACTGCTCTTCCCATGATGCCCTTGGAGGGACAGGCAAAAGCAATCTGGTTTGGAATTCAACCTTGACTACCTACCTGTGGACTGACCAGGAGAACAAAGAGAAAAAGGGATGCAGGTGTGAGGGGGAGAGACTGAGGAGAGAAAAAGGAGAGCGCCTCGGAAAGGGAGTGAAATGGGAGGGCAAGAAAGGGAAGGAGGGGGAACAGAAGAGCCAGTTAGAGGTGCAAAAAGAAAGGAAAAAAGAGGAGGATGGAGAGGCAAGGAGAACAGGGCAAGAATAGTAGAAGAAAATGAGGAGAAAGTACCGAATTCGGTTCCGATGGTCTGCTATGTCTGCTATCCCTCAGCCAAACCCTCAAGAAAAAAGTACTTGGATGACCACTTGCCCTCCAGTCCGAGCGCTAGGATTTACCTTGGAGCTGCTGAATCTGCTTGGTGAACACCTCTGCCTGCTGGGCGCTGGCCAGCCGCTCATCCTCCAGGAGCCCTGCAGTGACGGGGAAGCTGGCATCAGGCCTGGGATCCAGTGCCTTTGGGCCCAGGCCCTCCGGCCCCATCACAGGCACTCACCCTGCAGCTCCAGTGAGTCGTCCTCATGCTGCCCTGCCAGTTCCCGGGTCTCCTCCAGCTCTGCCACCAGCTGCAGCACCTGAGCCCTCAGCTCCTCCAGCTCCGTCTCCGTGAGGCTCAGGCCCCGGTGCTTGCCAACCGACAGGGAGCCCACGCTGCCACTTTTCTGCACTTGATCATCCTCTTCTTCCACCTCTTCTTCCTCTTCCTCCTCCTCCTCTTCCTCCTCGTAGAGAGCTGGGAGTAACACTTCCCCTAGGGGAGACCCACCCCCCGCCACCAGCGAGTAAGAGCCAACTTCCTTTCCACAGGCCTTAGAGGGCCCTCCAACTCACTGTCCCAGGGCAGAGATGGTATAATAGTGCCACCTGGTGTCCCCCAAAGAGCCCCTGGGCAGGACATGCATGCATGAGGAGGCTTCAGGTGTGAGAGTCAAGTTTGGAGGTAGCCCATCCCCCTCCCGGGCCCTTTCTGGACCAATGTTGCCCCTGGTGGCCTCCAAGTACTGCCTTCAGGCAGACTGGGCAGCCAGGTGCTGGCTCAGCTACGTGAAGCTGGCACAAGGATACCTGCTTCTTCCATCCTCGTCTCTGGGTAGCAGGACAAGTAGTCAAGAAAGATTCAGACACCGGGTGTATCTTTAAGCCAAATAGGGCAAGAATTATAGTTTGGGGGTTTGTACAAAGTTTACAAATGATCCGGGTGGCTTGTGAGAAATTAGCCTTTCCATAATAAGAAAGGTTGCCTGTCAGCAGGTAGAGAAAGAGAACATCTGAATGAAATGACTCTAAATGTTTTATTGGACAAACACTGGGGCCCTTTCAAATATATTCTATCGAATAGTCTTTGGAATTTTCTACTAGGTCCACTTTTCTTTTCCCTGCTGAGTGTCAGGAGATCTCCCTGCTGACCACAAGGCAGTTTTAAGGGGGAAGTCATAGGTTGTACTTGGGTGTAAAAGATAGCCTGACATTTTAACGCATTAAGAAACTGGGGTGTGCGAGTCCTCAGCCTCTGGCTGGCGAGCACGCCCTCCTTTGCTGCAATGCAGTTCCTCTAAATAGAAAATCTTATCTGGATGGTAATAGTTTGCTTTGTTTTAAAATTTGGAATTTCTGATCTTTGTCCAATAACCACAGCCTAAGGTTCATCTGGGACCCCTTGCATCATCTGTCCCCCTTGGGGAAGCAGGACTGTCCATATTCAGTGTGCATAGGGACCCTTCACAGGAGTCCTGGAAACAGGACCAGCATCCTTCCAGGCTCCTGGTGTTGGTGGGGATACATGTGTGTTGGGAGGTTGGTTGGCCTTCTCACCAGCCCTGCTCCCAGGCTCCCTCTTTCAGGCGGTAAGATAGCCTAGAGAACCAAAGCCACAAGGCTTCCATTTGAAGTTAGTGGTGGTGGCACCAGAAAGACAATTCACATGCTCGCTTCCCTGCTTTTCAAAATAAGAGACAGCTTGGGATCTGGGTCTGGAGGCAGTGAGAACAAACCCCCTGCTGACAGGCTGCTTCAAAGCTCTGTCCAACAAGGCCTCTTTCTCTGTCTGGCAGCTCCCCTGGGACACACAACCTGGTTACCTGGTGATCAGGACTCCAAAGGGATGTACCCTGAACTTCCCTCAAGCCCTGAGCCCTGAGGAGGGGTGGAGCGGGCTGAGCTGAACTGGGGGGAAGGGCTGTGTCCTGGCTCAGAGTTTTGGGGGTCAGAGGGAGGAAGGAGAAGTGAAGGGAAATTGGGTGAGGGGGATGGAAAGAAAGCTTTTTGGGAAAACTCACCCTCCATAGCTTGCATCCCCCGCCGTTCCAGGGACCCCCAGCGTTGGCCTTTCTTCCTCTCACAACCCTCTGATACCTCGTAGGAGCCTGAAGTGGTCACTGTGGGTCCTGTGAGAAGGGAGAGAGGAGGGATTGTGGGATGGTAGGGGCGGCTGGGGAGCAGCTGGCGGGGGGAAGGGACACACCTTCTAGCCCTTTGGAGCCCTGGGTTTTTCATCCCGGTGGAAGTACTTGGCTCACTCTGCCAAGAGCTGCAATTCTCCTCCCCAGGCCGCCCCTCACGCTGGGCCTACGGGGACACCGCCCTGCACTGCCCAACCTCTCCTGCACCCCCGTTCCAGGCTCCTCTCCCTTGCACAGGCATAAAGGGTGTGTGTCTCTTTAGCCCAGAGGGGACAGGGGGGAGATGGGCAGGGATGGCAGAGGGCGCGACCCAGTGCAGAAGAGGCTGAAAGGCTGAGGTGGAAGGGGAAGGGGTTGATGGCGGGCAGGGGTCGTGTGGGAAGGGGCTCTGCACCGGAGCCGCTCCCCTCCCCTACATTCTCTCCCTGGACTTCGTCCACCCCACCCCCGCCCCGCGCTCAGAATAGTTGGGGTTCCGAGCGGGTGCAGGGTTTGGAGCCCCCAGGGCTGGAAGCACCGTTGGTCTGGAGAGACGAGACTGAGAGGGCTCAGGGGAGAGACTGCCAGGGAGGATGCGGCCGGTGTGAGGAAGACCCAGCCCGGAAAGATGGAGACCGGGCCTGGGTGGGAGGTGGGCTGGAAGGAGGAAGACTTAGGACGTAAAGGTGGGGAGCAGCGGAGGGGGGAGAGGACGTGGGGGTCTGGAGGGAGGAGAGATGGAGAAGAGGAAGGAGCGGCGATGGAGTGGTGAGGGAGGGGCGCTCTGACCTGGGCCCGGGCAGCTCCAGCCCGCTGCGCCCGCGCCGGCCCCGGTGCCCGCCTCCATGGCCGCTCGCGCCGCCGCCGCTGCCCGGAGCAGACGACGCCGCCGTCGCTGCCGCCGCCGCCGCCGCCGCCGCCGCGAGGCCGGGGACCAGAGCCGGATGCTCAGGGGAAGGGAGGGCGGGCCGGCCGAGGGGGCGGGGCCTGGCTGGGCCACCTGACACCTCCCCCGCCGCCGCCCGGAAGCCGGCCCACCACCGGAGCTCCCGGACCCCGTGCCGGCGGGAGGACGCCGGGAGGCCGAGCGAGCGTGTCCCCCGACACGCCCCAAGGCCCGCGCCGAGGGAGCGACCAGATGCCCTGGTCTGGCAGTGGGTCCTGCTGGCAGTTGGCTGAGCTGGGAGACCGCTCTGCGCCGTGTGTCAGGGTCCCGTCCTGCTCGGTGATGGGGGAGGAAAACCACAAGGATGGACAAATCCTCCCGGCCTGTTTTCTCCAAAAGCACGGATGCTTACCCTCCCCTCGCTTCCTACGGAGCAGGTCGGAGCTGCCGCCCAGCTCGGCAGTAAGCGCGGACCCCCGGCCGCCGGCCCCAGCCTCAGAGCCGCGTGAGGGCAGGAGGAGGGAAACCAAGGCCAGGATACTCGAACCTCGGGGCCCTAACCCCTCTGCTGTCCCCGCGCCTCCACCAAGCCAGAAGCAGGGACCCTCTTAAGAGGGGCCGCTCCGTGGCCCTACGCAGTCCTTAGTGTCCGAAGAGCGCTTTTCTCCACCGCCTGCCTTCCCACCTGGTCCCATGCCCGCGGGGCTGCGAGCCATGACCCTCACTCAACCTGCCCTGTAGCCTGCTCACAGTGGGCACTGCTGATTTTCACTCTCATGGAAGGGAGATGTGAAAGCTCAGAGGGCTTATTTCACTTACTTCATCATTCATTCAAGGAACGTCTACCGTATGCCAGATCTTGACGAAGCAATTGTTCTCACATCTATGCAGGTCTCAGCCAGGAAGAAAAAAAAAAGGGTACACTTGGGAACCGAGGCGCCCCAGCACATCCAGAAAAGCATTGGGAGGTTCCTAAGTCAGGGGCACACACCAATCCCTTCTCTTGTGCATCCACGCACAAGGTCATTGGGCATATATAGTCAGTGTCACCCCCCCCAGGCTCCCAGGTTCACAAGACCTCTATATTCCTCAGAAGGGAGCCCTTCTTTGCCTGGACATCCCCTACTTATCCTTCAGCACTCAGTGGGGAGTCACCTCCAAGCAGCTGTTCCTGACGCCCCACTCCAACCCCATTATATGCCCCTGCTGTGCTCTGCCCCGTCCTTCTTCCCTCTAGGGCAGCGCCAGTCACTCTGGGTTGTCAAGGTCAGGTTTTTAATTTTCTGTCTGCCCAGTTTTTTGAAGACTGGGAAGTTATCTTAGTCATTTTTTGTATCTCCAGCATCTGACAAAGTCCTTTACACGTAGAATAAATGAGTAAAGGTAAATCTCCCAACAGCACAGTCAATGCTCTGCTTGTTTTAACATATGATCTCACACTTAAGGAGTTCAATGTTGCCTATTAACCATAATGTTGCCTCGAAGCCTCTCTCTGTCTCTCTCTCCTCACCTTTCTTCTTCTCTCTCATACCCCCAGCCTCGTATGTGCTCTGAGAGATGGTGAGCACAGATCAAGATGTTTCGTTTGCTCCCCAGAGGACAGGGCTCCACTCCAGACCCTGTGGTTAAGGTGATCGAGTTGTGGGGAAAGACTGTTGAGCAAGCCCACCCAGACCCTTTCCAGAGGGTCCGCTGCCGATTTCAGGCCTGTCCAGACTTGGGGAGCAGGGCAACTGTCAGGGATGATGGAAAGGGGTTGGCGTTAGGAGGGTGGAGGGCACAGGGCTCCTGGGAATGACAGAGTCTAATGCTGGAAGCAGAGTGGCTGTTTGTTCTGCCCCAGCACAGCTCCTTCTGGTCCTGACTGAACCAGCAGGGTCAGATAGCAGACCTTGACTGCTGACCTCTTGGCTAATGGAGGGAAGGACAGGGGAGGAAGTTGTCAACTGTAACATCCAGGGGTCCAGGCTCTCCTCAGGGAGCTCTCATCCAGAGTATTAGGACTAATCTCTCCTTGGCTCCAGGGGTGCAGGTCACGATTCACCCTTGATTTGAGGAGCATTCAGAGGAGATCTGAACCAGTCTATTCTCAGGACCCAAATATGAGTACAACCCAGACCAGTACTGGGTTGAGGGTGAGAATGAAGATAGGAGGCTGGAGGAAAGGGCTTAGCAGGTATGAGGGGGAAGTGGACTGTGGGCTAGGAGTGGTGGGGATGCCAGCCGGGTGATCAGTTTAGGGGGATAATCTGAATTAATCCTTGTAATCCATGGACCCAGGATTCAGCCTCCCTCCTAATCCCATCCCAGCAGATCATCCTCTCTGAGGACTGATGCAGCCATTTATCCACCTTTACCCTTATTTCTAAATGCCTAGATTCTTTCATTAAAAAGAAAAAAAAAGTGAATCTTTTAAAGATGCAAAAAGTACAGCATATTATACACATTCTTCTGCAAACTTTCTTTTTTCCTTAACATGTTTTTCTTTTTACATTTATTCATGCTGTTTCATATAGCTCTAGTTCATGAATTTTAACTGCTGAATTTTGTTCCATTGTTTGGATATACCACAATTGGTTTATCCATTCTTCTGCTAATGAGCATTTGGGATATTTCCAATATTCCATATTGTAAACAATGCTGTGATGGACAGTGCTGTGCATGCCTCCTTGGCATATATGTAAGCACATCTCTAAGGTAGATACCTAGAAGTAGAATTTCTGGGTCATAGAATATGTGCACCTTAAACTTTACTAGGTATTGCCAAATTGCTCTATAAAGCAGCTGAACTGATTTTTACTCCACTAACAGTGGCTGTCAATGCTTTTTTATTTTTATTTTTTTTAATTAAAAAACTTTTTTTAAGATTTTTTTTAATGTGGACCATTTTTAAAGTCTTTATTGAATTTGTTACAATATTGCTTCTGTTTTGGTTTTTTGGCCGCAAGGCATGCGGAATCTTAGCTCCCTGACCAGGGACCGAACCCGCACCCCCTGTATTGGAAGGCGATGTCTTAACCACTGGACCGCCTGGGAAGTCCCTCAATGCTTTTTCAGATTCACAAACATATTTATAAATTTCTTTGCTCACCATTCCTTCTTGCATTTCATTCCTTCCTTCTTATTTCGGTTTCCTTCTTATGAAGTATATCCTTTGGTAGCATTTCAGTGAAAGTCTTTGAGTGGTAAACATTCTCAGTCTTTGTCTTAAAAGGTTTTTTTTTTTTTTTTTAGAGACGGGGTCTCGCTCTGTTGCCCAGGCTGGAGTGCAGTGGCTATTCACAGGCGCGATCCCACTACTGATCAGCACGGGAGTTTTGACCTGCTCCGTTTCCGACCTGGGCCGGTTCACCCCTCCTTAGGCAACCTGGTGGTCCCTCGCTCCCGGGAGGTCACCATATTGATGCCGAACTTAGTGCGGACACCCGATCGGCATAGCGCGCTACAGCCCAGAACTCCTGGGCTCAAGCGATCCTCCTGCCTCAGCCTCCCGAGTAGCTGGGACTACAGGCGCGCGCGGATGTCTTAAAAGGTCTTTATTTCACAACACTTAAATGGAAATTTAGTGGGCATAAAATTTTAGGTTGACAATTCTTTTAGACTTTTGAAGATATTCTATTTTTTTCTGTAATCTTTTGCTGCTAATAAGAAGTCAGCTGCCAATGTAATTGTCTCTCTAGGCAAACAAGTTTTTAAATTTTTTTAATTTTTTGTTGCTTTTAAGATTTTTCTTTTTCTCTTCAGTATTCTCCAGTTTCACCACAATGTGTTTATAAGCTCAGTTCTCAATCTGAGGACTGTGTCTTTCTTTTATTTTGGAAAATTATCAATCATTATCTCTTGGAATATTATTGGGTTGGCCAAAAAGTTAAAACGAACTTTTTGGCCAACCCATACATTTCCCTCATTCTCTCTCTTTCAGGAAACAATATATATATTCAGTGTGATAGTGTAATAGGCATATTCTTTTCCTCATGTCTTTTAACTATTCTTTCATATTTTCTATCTCATTACTTTCCCCTTTCTCCCCATATTTTGAACAATTTCATCAGCTCTATCTTCCACCTCACTAATTCTCTTTCCAGCTGGGTCTAGTCTACTGTTTAATGTCTTGAGTCTTCAATGGTATGTCTTCCATTTCCTAATTTTTTTTTCCCTCAATGAGCTTTTTTTTTTTCATAGTGCAATATTTTCATTATGGTTTACTTTCTTGTCTTTAATCTTTAACACTTTTAAGAATACTTATTACACAGTGCTTGTCATGTTGTTCTATTATGCACTGTTCTTGGAGTGTTAATTGTCCTGTTTGTTGTGTCTGCTGAGTCTTCCTTAGGTGGATTACTTTCTTGTCTAGTTTATAAGATTTTTATTGTGAGTTCTTCTTCAGTAGGTGTTTTTTTTAAAATTAATTAATTAATTTATTTATTTTTGGCTATGTTGGGTCTTCGTTTCTGTGCGAGGGCTTTCTCTAGTTGTGGCAAGCAGGGGCCACTCTTCATCACGGTGCGCAGGCCTCTCACTATCGTGGCTTCTCTTGTTGCAGAGCACAGGCTCCAGACACGCAGGCTCAGTAGTTGTGGCTCCCGGGCTTAGTTGCTCTGCGGCATATGGGATCTTCCCAGACCGGGGCTCGAACCCATATCCCCTGCATTAGCAGGCAGATTCTCAACCACTGCGCCACCAGGGAAGCCCCAGTAGGCGTTTTTGATTTGTCACTTTTTAGTGAGACTCTCATATACCTTGGGGTATGAAAACAGTCTTGGAGAGCTCTTTCTTGCTTCTGTGAGGCTGTGTGGTATTCCTAGGGATTTCAAGTTGTCCTAAACCAGGTTTATATTTAATTTCTCTGCTTAAGGATTCAGCATCATGCAAATAACATAAATCCAGATGCAACACAAGAATTTTCTCAGGCTCAGACTTCAATTTCTCAGGGTTGACTTGGATTTCTAACCCTTTTCTCTGCTTTGTTGAACTGGCGTGTGCCATTTTAGTTTTCTTTCCATGGATAAGGTAGATCTTTGATGTTCTGAGCTTTATGCAGGGGGTTCAGTCCCAGCTCTTTGTCTCTGGTGGGCTGAGGGCACATAGCCTATAACTGAAAGCATTAGAACACATCTCCCTGTCCCTGGTATATGTCTGTGATCTGTGTCTGAAATGAATCATGGGCTACTGTGATAGCCCCTCCTCCTTCTCCTCCTCCTCCTTCTTTGTTTAGTTTTATATTCTTTCTTTAATTCTGTTATCTGGGAATTTCCCTTTTTAAACCAATTTTGCAATTGTTCATATGTTAGTTTTTAAATTCTGCTTTATGTAGTATTTCTGTGTGTGTTTTACGGGACATTGGGTGAAGAGAAACTACATTAGTTCAGTCTGTCATGTTGTCAGAATTTCCTTTCCAGATTCTCTTTATCTTTAGTAGTATTCCTAACAATCCCTACGTCTGTAAGGTGTGTTATAGTTTGCAAAGTGTTTTCACATACAGTTTCTGATTTAATCCTCTCAACTTTAAGAAATGAATATTATTGTTCCCATTTTACCAAGAGGAAATATGAGACTCAGAATTGTAATTTTATTCCTAGCTTTTGGACTTTGAAGCCAATGCATTTCATAGCTTGGGTTTTACATGGAGAGTTTGCCTTTTCTTGACCTCCAGCTCAGGTCCTGATTGTTCTGACCACCCGCTCTTTATCTGAGGCTCTCTGAGATGCTTTCTGCCTAACACGAGGCAACCCTTTGGCTCTACCTTCTCAGGTTCGGCTCCTGGAGCTATGCCAATCCCCTTCTGCTCGGCTTGGCCTCAGCGGAAATAATGAGGTATATACAGGCCATGGCTAATGGGGAGACTGACTGGCAGCTTGTCTTCAGGGTCCTTTATTCACTCACCACTGGGTCATCTCTGCTTCAACTTGAGAAAGGGCAGGCAACGTATACTTGTGTGGTGAGGAAAGGGGAACAGAAAAAAAGAAAAATCCAGCAAAAGTAGGACTCGTCTGGGATTTGAACCCGGGACCTCGTGCACCCTAAGTGAGAATCATAGCCCTAGACCAAAGAGCCACTGAGGGTTACTCTTTGCCAGCTGTGTCTTCTTTGCTACATCAGCAGTAGCCACAGTTTGTGGTTCCTAGAAGGGCCTCTCTTCTCCGTCCAGGCTGGCTCCCAGCCCAGGTCGGCTGCACTCCAGCAGGCCTTGACCCTCGGCTCTCTCCACTGCTCCCTGGCCCACTGTGGAGCCACACAGTGATTAGGCAAGGTCCCATCTTCCCCGTGACCATCCAGTTCTCCCTCAGGGCTGCCAAGCGGAGTTCGTGGGGTGCTGCTGGGGAAGGGCAGTGAGGGAGCCAGTCTCCAGCCAGCCCCCCTTCCGGGAACCCCAGGGCTGAGGGGGCCTGCCTGGCATCTCCTGCACCCATGAAGAAGCACTCTTCTTTCTTACCTCATGATCAGACCACGAGAAGAAATCCTCCAAACTCATCTGCCTCCTAGGTGGGGACTAAGAAGTCTGTCCCGGATCACCCTTGACTAGGTGATATTTGCTAAATTACTCAGTTTCTTCATCTGTCAGGTGGAGAAGTCACACCTGCCCTGTCTGCCTTACAGGGTAATTTGAGGATCAGGTGAGAAAACGTATGTGAAAGCGCTCTGCAAACTGTAAAGTGCTGTACAAAGGAAAGGGGTTATTATGATGGCAACATGAGGGCAAGGAGAAAATACATGAGAGGAAAGCTGCCACTTAATGCTTACCGTGGGCTGAGCAGTGTGATCTGTGCTTTACAGATCTTACTTAACCTCATAACAGCCTTGCGAGACAGCTGTCACCCCACTGTAAGAAACAGAAACGTGCCCAAATTCGACTTATACGAAGCACATTTATCTGAATCCAAAGTGTGTTTTAAGTGCGATACACACCACTATCCAGACTTTCTAGAAAACCAGAGATGGGAATACATCCTGTAAATACCCACACTTCCTCCCTCACCCCAGCCTGCCCTGTTCATGCCACCCAGGAAAGCTTCAGGGAAGAGCCTGCCGATCGGCTAAGGGTGGCCTGGGTGGGGTTCTTCAGGCTGGGATTCCCCAAATGAGAGTGAGGGGAGAGGTCACACATCAGAAACTGGGGCCTTGTAGGAGACCCAGTAGGCTCTGTCTGGCTCTCTCTTTTGTGCTGCCACTGTACCACATCCATCACACCTCCAGGACCCTTGTTTGACCCCCTAGAGGGGGGTCCCCTCTAGGAGGCTGGGAGCTTCTGGGGGGACAGAGATCTGTCTTATTGATCTTTGGATCCAGCCTCGTGTCTGGCACTTGGCAATCCTGCTGACGGAACAAACAACTCCCAAGCATTTCTGTGTACCTGGCCTTAGGTAAGCACTCTACCAGATTAATCTCATTTCATCCTCACAGCACAACTGCTGTTGTAGGCATCTCTTAGCAAATGTCTGTGGAATAGATGAATGCGTGAATGAGGGAAAGAAAGCAAGCCAGGAGTGTGCACCAAAAAACCACCAGGGGCAACAGATATTCAGGTGGATCTTCATTACTTGGCTCGAGGTAAAAGCCATAAGCCTAAAGAAACCCTCCCACCATCCATGCAAAAGCAGGCTTCCTAATAAACCAACGCGTCTGTTGGATATGGGGAAGAATGGCCCTCACTTTAGAGAACATATTGGCTAACATTCCTTTGTACCCAGGGGATGAAGTTTTATTATCCCCATCCAGAGTGTCTGGACCAGATGACTGGCTCCACTAACAAATCATGGCCAGAGAGAAAAGCAACAGCTCACCTATTCTCAAACCAAAGGGACTTTTTTGGGTAGCTGTTCCCCAGCTTTAAACTGGCTTATAAATAAAAGCCACTCAACGTGTCATTCCATTACCTCAGTACACATTTCCTAATTGTTTCTCTCGCTGGGTGTGCCAAGGAGTGAGGTGGCTCCAAGCAAGGGTGCCAGGGGGACTTTGCTGAGAATGTTTCAGGGCTGAGACCGGGATTGGGTCCCAGCCAGTGCTTTTCTCTGGGGGTACTATTGGAATTTGAGGCAGGATCATTCTCAGTGTGGCCTGTATAGAGCAGTGTCCTGCCCACTCAATACCAGTAATCCCCTTCTTTGCCAACAGCCATAAAACACCCCCCTCCCATCCCACATACCTCCAAATGTCTCCAGGGTAACAGGGTGGGGGAGAGGAGTGCCGCCCTGGTGGAAATCCATTGCCATCTACCATGCATTGTTTTCCAGGCTAAAATTACTGTGGCCTTGATCTAGGCTGTAGGAGTTTAGGCCCTCAGTGGTTCATTTGTCTCTGTATTTCAAAGCCAGCAGATGAAATTCTCTAGGAAGAGTCATGGCTCTACCTCGGGGCGGGGTGGGTGGGGGTGGTTTCTGCTCTTTCCTCCCAGGCGTGAGGATGGCTTTCATTCAGGCAAATCCTTGGACGATTCCTCATTTTCACAAGAGCATGTAGAACTTTCTCTTATCTCACCACTTGCCTGGAGAGTCTGACCGGTCAGTATTTAACAGACAACATTGTCACAACACATTTCAAGCTCAACACATCATTTCATCCTACGCATCAAAAACACAGCAAAAAGTGAACACTGGTTGCTTCCGGAGAGGGGAGCTGGGAGCCTGGGTGGGAAAGAGATGTATTTTTCACTGTATATTCTTTTGTACTATTTGAATTTTGAGCCCCAGGCATATACAATCCACTTGAAAGAGAAATCCACTTGATAAAAAACTAAACAGGGAGAAGCAATGATTAGAGAGGTTAGGGAATAATGCCTTTCAAGCCTCTAGAGAGTTGAAATGTCCTCTGGATTAGAGTAGCCTGGCAGAGCTGGTATTTGGCCCCCAGCCAAATGGTTCTGGTTTATGTCCAGTTCTGAATCGTGCTTTGTGTGGAGCCCATATTGAGGGTAATAGTCAGCAGGAGACCCGATCCTGTGAAACTGGTTGCTGTGCTACTCAGGAATGCTATTGAGGACATTATTATATCACACCGATGTCTCCTTTGTGAAACCCCATTCTTGCCTGTCATAATCTGAAGAACAGTTGGTTTGTGTTGACTTTCTGGACAGTGAATTACGTAATTCACTGGGCAGGTCTTGGATGAGCAGACAGGATGACTGGCAGCTTGGGCACTGCTGAGCTAAGGGCAGGGGCAGGTGTGAACATGGCATGAGAGGGACAGTGAGCAAACTAACCTCGACCTGGCTGGGGAAGGTCTGAGTAGGAAAGGTTCCCTCTCTGGGTAGACTCACCATGAAGAAACTGGCAGCCTGGGGTGCCTTAGACCTCTAGGCATTGTCGAGTTGCCCCTCAACTGTTCCATGAAGGCTGTTACTAAGGTGTTCCAGGGAACTCTCCACTCCCTGCCCCTTCCTGCAGCCTGAGGCTGCTTCCCAGGCTGGCTGTGAGCCCAAGATCCCTGGAGAGGGACACTTAGTGGGCACCTTCCACAAAGGGGCAGATGGGGTGTAAACACCTACAGGGATATAGTAGTGCCTGAAGTCAAAGAAGAAGGGTGCCTTCCATAGGTCCACTCAAAGGGAAAAAAAAGTGATGGAGGGTCTTCATTAAATATGGGTCAGCATCTTCCAGGCCCTAACGAGCCCACTCCTATTCATTCCAGCACCTGACCATTCCATGTCCGGATTCTTTGAGCCCACTCTTATCCTCTGAAGAACATACAATCGGCTTTGGGGTCACAAAAGGTTTAGGTGGGGGCTTAGGGTCTTTAATCCCAAACTTTGTCCTTAGGAGGCTTAGGATCAGTAGTGATCTTTCAGGGAGCTCCAAAGTGGCTTTGGAGGAGACGTTCTTTGGCAGGGTCAGGGAGAAGTGGTGGTGGGAGGATGATCTATAAGAGGAATCAGAGGGGGTGGCGGACATCCCATGAGCAAGATGTCAGAGGAGGAGGAGTTTTTTCTGTTCAAGAACATCTTGGTGGGGCCGTGGGATGGGCCTCAGTACCGCCTGGCCCCTGTCTGGGCCTTCCACCTCCAGGCAGCCTTCACGGGCTTTGTCTTCGTTGTAGGGACGCCACTCAATGCCACAGTGCTGGTGGCCACACTGTGCTACAGAAAGTTGCGGCAGCCACTCAACTACATTCTGGTCAATGTATCCCTGGGGGGCTTCATCTACTGCATCTTCTCTGTCTTTGTCGTCTTCATCACCAGCTGTCATGGATACTTTGTCTTCGGCCGCCATGTTTGTGCTCTGGGGGCCTTCCTGGGCTGTACAGCAGGTATTGCAGGAGAAGGGGGCTGGGGGGAGGCAAAGGACACCGCTCCATGATTGGAACCAGGGGCCAGGCTGTTGGGTGAGAGTGGGCCCCAAAAAGGAGTCTGGGGGATAGAAGTTTGGTGCTCTTTTGCATACTGAGATATAAAGCCACCCAGACTAGAAGTCTGACCGAGTCCCAAACTCTACTTCACTAACCACTCCAACCTTCCCTCCCTGTGCTTTCTCCACCCCATCTGTATTCCACTCTGCCTGCCAGGATGAGTGGGGCTGTTTACCCTCTTACCCTCACATTTCATCACAGGTCTGGTGACAGGCTGGTCACTGGCCTTCTTGGTCTTTGAGCGCTACACCACCATCTGTAAGCCCTTCGGCAACTTCCGCTTCAGCTCCAAGCACGCACTGATGGTGGTCCTGGTCACCTGGACCATTGGTATTGGTGTCTCCATCGCACCCTTCTTTGGCTGGAGCCGGTGAGAGTGCGGGGCCACTGTGCTGGCGTAGCTAGAAGCTCAGGTTGCGAGGGCGGGAAGAGAGTTGGGTATAGTCTTTGACCTCTAACTTTTAAAGAGCTGGTGGAATAAATAAGGGAAAGGGCTGTGGGAGACAAGTGCTAAAGTTTACCCTGCAGTTGCAATTGCTAAAGGCTCGCTGGTGAGGACAGAAAATACCCGCTGCCTGAAGTCATTCTGGGTTCTAAGTGGAGAACACAACCCAAGAATCTCATCTCCCTCTCTACTAATTGAGCCTCACAGTGAGTAAGTGCTTGGTCCCTTGCAGGTCTGTCCCCGAGGGTCTTCAGTGTTCCTGCACCGTGGGCACCAAATATTACAGCGAGTACTGTACCTGGTTTCTCTTCATTTTCTGCTACATTGTGCCTCTCTCCCTCATCTGCTTCTCCTACTGTCAGCTGCTGGGGGTCTTCAGAGCTGTGAGTGCCTTTCGTGAGGGTCAGGGAGGAAGGGATCACAAGGCTCTAGGTGAGAGGGAAGAGCGGGTAAGTGCTCTGGAACATAAAACATTTGGAAACGTCCAGTCAGGTAGAGGGGTATCAAAAAGCAGTGAAGGAAGTGGGGACAGGGAGATGATGAAATGAAGAATAAGGCGGAGTCGTTCCTGCTCAGGTGTATCAAGAGACGCATGTGATCTTTTCCATTGTCACAGACCAGAGAGCTGCCTCCATCTTGCCTTCCTCAAGGAGGGGGAAACAGAGGGACTAGGCCAAAAGCTGGGACAGCAGAGAGACAATTAGAGTAGATGGCCCCCTAGTTGAAGAGTCCAGAGATCTGGGAGTTCAGGGCCAGGGATAAGAGGGTGTGATGTTTTCTGTGCTCTTTCCAGGTTGCAGCTCAGCAGCAGGAGTCAGCTACAACCCAGAAGGCTGGGCAGGAGGTGAGCCACAAGGTGGTGATGATGGTGGGATCCTTCTGTCTCTGTTACACGCCCTATGCTGCCCTGGCCACGTATATAGTCAACAAACGTAACCACAGGTTTGTCACCATCCCTGCCTTCTTCCCCAAGAGTGCTTGCGTCTACAATCCCATCATCTACTGCTTCATGAATAAGCAGGTAAAGCTCTCTATTTATATTCCTAAGACCTGGTTCTTCTCAACAATGACTTTTAACTCCAAGCGCCTGGGACTCCACTCAAAGGGTTTCTAGGGGTCAACAGGGAAGGCATGGTCATCCAGAGAAGATCACAGAACCCAGGGAAGACAACTTGAGCCATAAAATTCGAGTTGCTCCAAAGGGCAGGATGAGAAGTGAAAAGGCTTTCCGTTTCACTGAAAAACCGATAGATCAGCAGTGCCCCTAAATTTCCATTTCACGAGTTCTTAATCCTTTCCAACTTCTAGTCTGCACGACCATTTATGTGAAACACAGAAATCACAACACATGCGTAAGTTTCTAAAACAGCTTATCATCTGAAGGTACCAGGTGGCTTCCTATCCCAAATCCTGAATCTAAGCTAATAACCCAAACTCAGACAAATCAAGGAGGGTTCCTGTCTTGTAGAGCTAACACTCTGCTTTGAGAATTGTTATTTTGTTTCCTCACTTCCAGAGATGGATTCAAAACGAATGCGAAACCTCCTGGACAGAAACAGAATTGGCAGTCCTTCCCCAGTTGGGAGCATTTTCAAGTAATGGTGGGGTGGGGTGGGTCGGCGGGGCTATTCTGGGGTCACTTTTGACAGTGCTCTTATGGGGCAGGGTGGTTTGTGAGGTTTCCCAACAGTGAAATTCTACACATTCTCAGAGTTAGCCAGAATGTGTAGGGATTATCACTGTAGACCCAGGAGTAGTGCGTAGCCTTAGCCTGGAATATAGCTAGCTCTCAGTATTGGGAAGATATAATCAAAACCACCTGAGGAGATCCTGTGTATAAGGCATTGTGCAAGGCTTTGAGGATACAAAGAATGAGATCTTTTTTTCCCCTATGCTTCCTGATGTTATCTCCTCTGTACTGGTCTACCAAGGGGACTATCTCCAATTCTGCTCTTTCCTCCAGTTCCGAGCTTCCATCATGGAGATGGTGTGTGGAAGGCCCATGACAGATGAGTCTGACATGTCTAGCTCCCAGAAAATGGAAGTTTCTACCGTCTCTTCTAGCCAAGTTGGCCCCAACTAAGAAGCCATACTGGCCTGTTTGCAGCAACAAGGATTTTACATTTAAGGAAATTTCTACCTTGCCCGTCAAAAACCAAACGACTACAACACAGAAAACGGGAAGGGGAGTGATAGCAATTTGAGGTCAATTTTCCATTTTCCTACTATTTCCTTCCTACCTACACAAAGCTCCTGTCCCAGCTGGGTCTACTTCAGACCACCCCAAAGGCCATTTCAACAATCATCAGTTTCTACTCTTTTTTTTAAATTTTTTGCGGTACGCGGGCCTCTCACTGTTGTGGCCTCCCGCGTTGCGGAGCACAGGCTCCAGACGTGCAGGCTCAGCGGCCACGGCTCACGGGCCTAGCCGCTCCACGGCATGTGGGATCTTCCCAGACCGGGGCACGAACCCGTGTCCCCTGCATCGGAAGGCGGACTCTCAACCACTGCGCCACCAGGGAAGCCCAGTTTCTACTCCTAAGTGGCAGGATTTACAGCACTTGGAGAACAGATTTCTACATACACGGCAACTGTAAAGCAGTCTGGCTGATGATTTTTCAGTGTGTACACGACAATTATTTTCCTTTCTAGTAACATTTTTTCCCTACTGGGGATCTGTTCAAAGATGATACATTTTGAATTAAAACAAACTTATGGAAACACTTTAGAAATGGGAGCGACATTAAAAAAAGAACCTTTAGAGTTTCCCTGGTGGCAAAGTGGTTTAAGAATCCGCCTGCCAATGCAGGGGACATGGGTTCGAGTCCTGGTCCGGGAAGATCCCACATGCCGCAGAGCAACTAAGTTCGTGCGCCACAACTACTGAGCCTGCGCTCTAGAGCCCGTGAGCCTAGAGCCCGTGCTCCACAACAAGAGAAGCCACTGCAGTGAGAAGCCCACGCACCACAACAAAGAGTAGCCCCCGCTCACCGCAACTAGAGAAAGCCCAAGCAGAGCAACGAAGACCTAATGCAGCCAAAAATAAATAAATAAAATAAAATAAAACAAAACAAAAAAAACCCTTTAGTAGGTCCCAAATGAGTTTGAAAGAACTTTCTTATGCTGTCACTGCCAGTAATTGCTATCGCTTTGGCTGGGACAGCCATGCCCACAAACCCCTGTACCAGCATGAATATTCCAGGTGCTTCCTTTCCCCCCACACCTCCTATCTGGCTAAACCTATATATCTGTCTTAAGCTGTGTATTTACTAAAGTTAATAGTTTAATTCCCTTCATGTTCTCAAAATGAATTTGCACATCTAATACCATTTATAAACTATACAAAATGTTCAAAAAACTGTTTTACCTTATACTCCCTCTCCCCACCCCCTGAAGAAGACACTTTTTGAAATAAAAATCAAGATAAATGTGTGTACATTCAGAAATGGCTTGTGTTTGGTATCAGGCAATTATGTAATGAGCAGCTGGGCTCCTCTCCAGTTATATGGCCTAAGGGAAGCAGAGAAGGGTTACAGCTGTAGAAGGATGCTAGAAGATTTCAGGAATAGGAAGAAAAGAGTAACCAATTTGGGAGAAGGCAGTAACTTCTCTGGGTTGGAGTGGGGGGTATGTTAAACCTTCTAGGAGAGCTCTTTTTCTGTGCCATTTTATAACACCCATGATTCTAAGCAAGAGTTCCATTTCCTAAGAAAATAAAGGACATTCATAACCCACAGTGAATGTAAACAGTTTTATTTAGAAACAGATAGGTACCTGTTTGCATTATAGAATATAAAACTGGGTTTACACTCTATAAAAAATAACCAATATCCAAATTCAAGAGAGCTAGCATTCACAGAACACACAATGTGGGTGTGCAGCTACTGTTCACCAGCCTCAGGCTTGATTTAAACCAAAAGAAAAAAAACAAATCCAGGGGGATCATTAGAGATTAGAGTACAATGCTTACTGATGAGCACCCAGCATCCAGAAGTTGCTGTCTTAGCAGATGGAGGTTTGCTTTCTAGGTGCGTGACTTTAACATAAGGCCTGGGTTCTCTGTACCTAGTGACCTATGAGGATCTCCTGCCACACAATTCATGATGTGCCCTCTCCAAGCCAGGGTTGGTGGGCATTATTAATTATCCCTGATCTTCTTAACAATAAAAATGGGGAATCTGGAAGGCAGAGAATTTCCACTCCCTTATACTGGGGTTAAAAGAATGTATCCACTCTCAAGAGCTCAATGCAAAGGCTGGGGTGGAGTTACACGATATCCGGCTTTTTACCAGGCCAAGTAGCCCACCTCAACGTGATTGTGGAAGACCAAAGGATACACCTAGGTTCAGATTATAATAATCACCCAGCACCACCTGAATGTATTATCCAGAAAGATATATGAAATAATAACGGATATATATATATATATATTTGTCTTAGTATCCTGAGGGCTAAAAACTTGGAATATAATAATTCTTCTCAAAAGAGGTCCATCTGTATGAAAGGGACCAAAAAGGACAGTTTCCTGTTACGCAAAATATAGGTAAAGTGAGTTGGGAACAGAGGTGGTTTCTTCAGCTCCTTCTACAATGTCCCTCTCTTTGATCAGGATTGGCCATGTTGATTCACGATAAACTTTTTTTTGGCAGTGGGGAGACAGGAACGTAGGGAGTGATGGGTCGAAGGCAGGAAGGGTGAGCGATGGTCCTCAAACAAAAGAGCCCTCTCATCTTTGAGTCTTAGCTCAAGCTCTCCAGCTGACACAGAAACAGGCCTGGTAGTAAGTGGTTAGCATTCTGAGGTACGAGGATCCCTGGTAAATTCAGCAGCATGTGGTTTTTGGAAACCAGCCCACAAGATAAGAACACTGCAACCAAGCCCCTAACTAATACTGCTATTTAACCACCGTCCAAAGGAGAAAGGAAAGAAAAAAATCCCACCACACTAGGAGGTTCTAAGCTTTCATTTAAGGTGGTCCAAAAAATCTTCTCTTTATTTTATCTTCGAGTTTCTTAAGAGAATCCTCATTCAGTGATCATTTCTCTCATTAAAGGCACTTTCAATGACATGATTGGAAAGGAGTACATTTTAACTGCAGTGCAGATTAATTCCTTGGAACACCTGGGGAAATAGGAGCTGAATGGGAGCACTTACAGTGATTCAATAGGCAAGACAGTCTTGAGCACTTCAATAGATGCATACCCAGAAAAAAGCATGTGCCCTAAAAACACTTGTATTTTTCCTTTAGTTTTCCAGCTGTTTCTATGTATAGCTCTGTAAAGAGATCACACTCAGTACTTGACTGATTTTCAAGACAGTGGCCCCAACTCTTCCCACCACAGCTGTGCTTGACAAAATTAGCAAACAGCTAGTCTTACAGGGAAGGAAAAAAAAGAATGAATGAAATCAAGTTGAGCCAAGCTTTCTTACAGCACAGGGATCGGTCCTTGCCCAGACAATGCCAGGACCGGGACCTGGAGCAGCTGAATGAAATATTCGGCCCCTCCTACTTACGCAGGATACTTTTCAATAGGCAAGTTTAAGTGTTATCTCTCTAAATATAAATTGTGGGGACTATTTCTTCCCTCTTCTCTCTCTTGAACATTTCTTATTGATCTCAGGCTTAAAATTAATTAACTCAGAATTATAAAAATTATATGATAAGGGTTGAGACAGAGTGAAGGGCTAACGTTTGCCTACAAAGTGTGAGCTGAGGATCTTGATCCTTCATATCATACTCCCAACCAGAGAACAAATACAAAAATAAACACACATGTTATACATAATACAAAGTGTAAATCTACAAACACAAGTGTACTAATTAGAGTTTTTCCTCAGAAGCACAGTTTCCCTCCAGTCCCTCAGAGAGAAGGAGGAATGGGGACGGGATTTTTAAGACAGCTTTTCATGTCTTAAAAAGTTTGTAATAACAGTCTCAGTAGCGCAAACAATTTCATGTGAAACCAGAAGCTGTAAAAATAAATTACTTTTGAAGAAATGTAGGTTCCTCTGTCTGCAGCTCAGAACTCGTCATGTCGTACTAAGGCCTCACCAAAATCTGTGGCCTGGCTACCCACAAATAAATCATACTTGTCAACAATCTCCTCCTTGGTAAGCTTGCCATCCTGAAAGTAGAGAGAACAGTGAATTGATGCAAAATATATTTCTTATTTCAAATTTAGAACACTGTTAACATACAACAGGGGTTAGTCAAGATTTACGATTCTAATTCCCACTAAATTAAATGTGAACTCAATCCTCACTGCCCACCCCCAACACACACACACACACACACACACACACACACACACGCACGCAAAGAGGGGAGTAAACAGCAGTTGATACATTTTTCTTATCAAGGAAGTTAAAAGTGGAAGGATGGAAATAATATAGCTCAATAGCTCAATGCTAGGGATATGGGTTTGTTTTTTGAGAAGAAAACGCTCCCTTTCGAGCAAAATGTGGGACATCTCCTAGATATGGGTAAGAGATAGTCAAGAATAGCCAGGAAAAATACTTCAAAGTGAATCAAGTCTTTGTCTAACAGGAACAATGAAATATGCTAATATCAAGCACAGTCTTCAACTCCAAAATGACCTAATCACCAATCAGATTCCAGACAGAACCCCAAATGAAGGCTCAGATACTCATCTCAAGAATTAGCTAGGCTAGATTCCCAAGGGATGACTACATCAGTTTCCTTTTCTCACATGTCTCAGGACACAGCACCTGGCTACTGAAGTGACTGAGCAAGAACTCAAAACAGGCTGACCCTCAAAAAGGCTCAATAAGAAACTGCATTAGGAGCCTCCCTGGTGGCGCAGTGGTTAAGAATCCGCCTGCCAATGCAGGGGACACGGGTTTGAGCCCTGGTCCGGGAAGATCCCACATGCCGTGGAGCAACTAAGCCCATGAGCCACAACTACTGAGCCTTTACTCTAGAGCCTGTGCGAGCCACAACTACTGAAGCCTGTGCCTAGAGCCTGTGCTCCGCAACGAGAGAAGCCACCGCAATGAGAAGCCTGCGCACCAAAACGAAGAGTAGCCCCCGCTCACCACAACTAGAGAAAGCCCGCACGCAGCAACAAAGACTCAACGCAGCCAAAAATAAATAAAATAATTTAAAAAAAGAAAAAAAGAAACTGCATTAAAACCGAAGATCAGTCTAAATAAAAGAACATTTAGAATTCTAAAATCCCCCAACTTTAGACTGATTTTCAGTTTGCTCTAAGGAGAGCATTCAAATCTCTGAAAAAGGTGACAGGGCTCAGTAGTAACACCACTCTTTTAATGAACTGAATGCCTTCTCAGATAATTGATCAAGGGTAATTTTAACAGGTTTCAGAGAAAAGCTGATTTATAAGCTCCTACAAACGATTTAATTTTAAAAAGCATATTTGATTTAAGAAGGAAACAACCAGCTTTGAGTAGGCAAAATGAGCCTGTAAAAGATCAAAGAACAAAGGAAATAACAACAAAAAAGCAAAGAAGATTTCTCGGGGTTCCCAACATAGCAGATGATGCACGCTGGGCACAGGCTATATCCAGAGGCTCTTTCTGAGGCCTAAATTTCTCCAATGCTGGGAACACTGGGCAAAGGGACTTCTAAAATGAGATCAGAGAGCTAGCGCTGCCCTGTAAGTTTTCAATCGCCAACTTTAGATCCATAGCAGACTCAAACTAATTAAGACCTTAAATGCTCCATGTACCTCAAGAGGAATTTTTTAGGCAATCCCCTAGAAACAGACTTCGATCACTGATAGATTGTTTGGGCCTGGACAGACTTACCTTGTTTTGGTCGGATTCGTAGACTAGGTGCCTGGCTTCTGCCTCTGCATGATCATAGTCTGAGGGAAGGATCCAGTCTTTGGTCTCTTCCTTATCCATCTTCCCATCTCGGTTCTTATCTCGAAACTCAACAAACTGTTCTCTCTCAGTCTTTACCCATTCTGGCTCATCAGCATTTCCATCATGGCTGTACATGTCACCTGTGTGAATACACATCCACACAGAAGATGAGTTTGTCTTTTCTCAAAGACTGCCCCATGCAAATCTGACCTGACCCTTTTTCCTCATTCATCAGTTTGGAACCTAACAGCAGTTATAAGGGTATTTTAGGTCAGAGAGACCTTAAGAAGCAAGGAGTTTTCCTGATGTGTGATTATTGATCTTGCAACAAGAATATTTCCAGCTGTTGGTCTTGAATGATATGAGAGCAAAGAGAATCCTTTAAAAAAAATGCAGAAACAAAGGGAGATGACTAGTGTCAAGAAAGGTGAAGACCAGGACTTCCCCGGTGAAGCAGTAGTTAAGAATCTGCCTGCCAATGCAGGGGACATGGGTTCAATCCCTGGTCCAGGAAGATCCCACATGCTGCAGAGCAACTAAGCCCATATGTGCCACAGCTACTGAGCCCACGTGCCACAACTACTGAAGCCCACGTGCCTAGAGCCCGTGCTCCACAGTGAGAGAAGCCACCACAAGGAGAAGCCTGTGCACCACAACGAAGAGTAGCCCCCGCTCGTTGCAACCAGAGAAAGCCGGCACAGCAATGAAGACCAAACACAGCCAAGAATAAATAAATAAATAAATTTCTTTTTAAAAAAATAAATAAAAAGAAAGGTAAAGACCAACTTTCATAAGATAGTTGTTCCCTACATTCCATTTCACTACTAATTAACCCGACCACTAGTTTTAGAAAGATGTGGTTTTAAATCCTAAAGAAAACTTGAGAGGTCTATAAGTCAAACTGTCCACCAACCAATTACAGAGTATACTTTTTTTTTTTTTTTTTGCGTTATGCGGGCCTCTCACTGTTGTGGCCTCTCCCGCTGCGGAGCACAGGCTCCGGACGCGCAGGCTCAGCGGCCATGGCTCACGGGCCCAGCCGCTCCACGGCATGTGGGATCTTCCCGGACCGGGGCACGAACCCATATCCCCTGCATCGGCAGGCGGACTCCCAACCACTGCGCCACCAGGGAAGCCCGAGAGTATACTTTTTTTTTTTAAGTATTTAAAAAAAAATTTTTTTTTTTTTTTTTTTTTTGGCCGCGTTGGGTCTTTGTTGCTGCGCGTGGGGTTTCTCTAGATGTGGCGGGCGGGGGCCACTCTTTGTTGCAGTGCATGGGCTTCTCATTGCAGTGGCTTCTCTTGTTGCAAAGCACAGGCTCTAGGCGCACAGGCTTCAGTAGCTGCAGCAAACAGGCTCAGTAGTTGTGGCGCACAGGCTTAGCTACGGTCAAAATTCTTTTAGGAATTACATGAGTGAAAGTCTGAAGACTCCTAAAGTACACTATATCAAAAGTAAGTGTACATGCATTTCATGTAAGGTATGGGAACACACCTAATATAAGTCTAAGTAACTTCTAAAGAGTTATTTACTTGTGATAAAAGTAATTTGTATGTTGGGACCCATAAAATGGAGGCTGCCCCAGTGGCCCGGCCCATGCCACAAATCTAAACCTAAGTCAGCCCACACTGCTAAGAAAACCTAACATATATCAATCACAACCCTCCAGCTCAGCTTCAGTCAACTTACCTTACCCTTAGAAAAGATGACCTGCTATCTTTATATGGAAATCCCTGACCTCCTAGCCAATCATGTCCTGCATCCGAGTTGCTCCTCTAATGTTTTATAAAGCCTGCTCTTGCCCAAAACCCCCTAGGAAGAATGCTCCACTGCTTGTGAGGTACTTTACTCCCCCCAATCCATGGATTGTTTTCCCTTGAATAAAGGACATCAAACTTGCTACTAAATTCTACTATTTGCAGCATTTTACAGTTGGCACTGTCATTTTCCTGAACTTGAGGGTTAAGAGTAGAACTACTCCTTTCTGTCTTAAACACAAATTGCGAGTCTAAGAGCAGGTCTTGCCAATTCTTTTTTCATGTTACAGCACATTCAGAAAACACAGTATTTGTACGATCCACTGGCTAGCACCCTGCCCTAGCTGTCCTGAGGGTCAGGGAGACCTTTCACTGTATACAGATTGGGAAATTCTGAAGTAGGGAATACGTGTGTATTAGGAAACGCACGTTAGGAAAACGTGCGTTTAAAAGACATATTTTTCTTTCTTTCTTTTTTTTTTTTTTAAATTTGGCCACACCACACGGCATTCGGGATCTTAGTTCCCCAACCAGGGGTCAAACCCGGCCCCCGCAGTGAAAGTGCCGAGTCCTAACCACTGGACCACCAGCGAATTTCCTGAAAGACATGCTTTTAATAGAAGCTAGAATATACAACATAATGTAAATGCATCTTAAAGCTAGAAGAGTAAGGATAAGAATTAATACTATTTAATTTTCTATTAAAAAATTCAACCTGGGCTTCCCTGGTGGCGCAGCTGTTGAGAATCTGCCTGCCAATGCAGGGGACATGGGGTCGAGCCCTGGTCTGGGAAGATCCCACATGGCGCGGAGCAACTAGGCCCATGAGCCACAACTACTGAGCCTGTGCGTCTGAAGCTTGTGCTCCACAACAAGAGAGGTCGCGAGAGCGAGAGGCCCGCGCACGGTGATGAACAGTGGCCCCCGCTCGCTGCAACTAGAGAAAGCCCTCACACAGAAACGAAGACCCAACATGGCCATAAATAAATAAACAAACAAACAAATACAATTTAAAAAATTCAACCTATATAATGATATTAAGGAATTACTAATTTTTTGAGATTTTACTTAAAAATTTTTAGAGATACATATGTAACTTAAGAGAGATATAACCAAATGTTTACAGATGAAATGAGATGCTGATTGGGATTTACTTCAAAATAATAAAGGAGGTAAGACGTGGATATGGATTTAAAAGGATTGGCCATGGGTTGATGGCTGCTGGGACTGGGCGTAAGTACAGGGGATTCATTACACTATTCTATTTAATTTTGTGTATGTTTGCAATGCTGTATAATAAATTTAAATGGTTCAACAGTATAACTCTGGGGACTTATTAATGCTAAATGTAAGAGGCAAAGACCATTTGTTTCTTTTTGATCTTTCCTCTCAACAGGGCAGAAACTAGCATACCCCTAGAAACTGGAAGATACTGTCTGGGAGACTTTTTAGCTTTACAAAGCCCGGCACCCAAGATGTAAAAGTGTTTGCATTAGTTGATGATTTGCAAAACAAAGTCATACACACACAGTTGATAGTTTCAGTAGTTTCAAGAAACAATTGATCTATATGATGGGAGGGAGATATAAGTATCTCTTTATTTGGCCCCAATGCTTGATAAATGATGGTACTTAACTGTTATAAAACTTAATTCCTCTCAAGAGGTTCAAAATGAGTTCCTCCGTTTTAGCAATGGTGATAAAATGGCAAAAACCAAGAATTAAAAGATAAATTATTAAAAAAAAGAAACAGTCGACTTTGAGATGGGCTCAGTAAATGCACCCAGACATTTATTTCCACTGTGCTGATGAACTCCACTAAAAAAATCATTTTGGAAAAAAATTCCATCTTCCCACTGCTTACCCCTCTCAAAGTACATCATGGAGTCTTAGAAGAAAAGAGTATTCAAGGAGTAATTCAACTGGAATAACTCTAGAAAATAAATAGCAGGTATAATGAGACAAAATTTGAGTAAAGGAGTGACTTGTTCAATGGACTGAAGTGACATACAGGGATAGAGGTAAGGGCTTAAGTCTCCCTTTCACACTTAAAATGAACATTCCAGGTAAAGATCAGAAGCCTAAAAACAAATTGTCTTATGAAACACAAAACCAGTGGTGCACTAGAATTAAGTTACTATGAGTAAAAATAATAATTGGAAATATAAAATTATCTAGTATCTTTTAAAATGGAATAACATTTGTAACAAAGACATTTGTAGTATCTTCCATCTCTTCTCCTTTACTTATGCTAATTTCCATCACACTAATTGTGTAACAATTTGCTCAACTACTTGCTAAGAGGCAGCTCCTTTTTTTTAAAGCAATGGGAAAATCTTGAAATTATTTTGAGGATAATAAAAATAGCTTTAGGGACTTCCCTGGCAGTCCAGTGGTTAAGACTCTGCACTTCCACTGCAGGGGGCACGGGTTCGATCCCTGGTTGGAGAACTAAGATCCCACATGCTGCACGGCATGGCCAAAAAAAAAAAAAAACTTTACTTGAGAGAAAGGTATAGCATCTAAAATAAACAGACAACTTGAAGGTATAGTAGCATCTAAAATAAACAGACAACTGGGAATTCCCTGGCAGGCCAGTGGTTAGGACTCCGAGCTTTCATTGCTGAGGGCAAGGGTTCGATCCTTGGTCAGGGAACTAAGATCCCACAAGCCGAGGTGTGGTCAAAAAAGTAAAAAAAAAAAAAAAAAAGAAAAAGGAAAAGAAAAGAAAACAAAACCAGACAACTAAAAGGAAAAATGGCAGAAAGGAGTGATTTTTAAAAAAAGACGAAAGGAAACAAATTAGAGAATCTAGACAGAAAACATGAATAGAATACAGCGAAAAGGAAAGACTAAGAGGAATCAACAGCTCTTAGTCACCCAACTGTCTCTTTTGTCCTATTTCCGTTTCCTAATGCCAGTCTAGGCTCCCTGCAACTCCTTACTGTCAATTCCACAGGGCATCTGGGATGTACTATTTCAGTGCTGTCCACTACAGTAGCCACTGGCCACATGGGGCTACTGAGGACTTGAAACGTGACTGGTCCAAACTGAAATGTGCTTTAGTGTAAAATAAACTTTTGAAGATTTGTAGAAAAAAAAACCCTCAATGATTTATATTGATAAAATGTTGAAATTATAGTATTTTGGAATCTTAGGCTAAATAAAATACACTATTGAAATAAATTTCATCTGTTTCTTTTTATTGTTTTTGATGTGGCTATTAGAAAAGTTAAAATTATGTATGTGGCTCACATTTACATTTTGATTTGCCAGTGCTGCTACAGACACTTTATCATGACCCCCTATTCCTCACACTGGTCTGACTTAATGATGTGCTGAGAGTTGACCCATGGGGTAAATTGTTTCTATTGGTGAACATATCTTCCAAAGCTTCTCAGCTTCTTCTAAGAAAAACACTAGAAACAGACTTACCAATATACTCCTCCAGATCAATGAAACCATCAGCATTCTTATCTATATCTTCCATTGTTTCCTAAACAGAAGAGAGTAATTAGACTTAGTATCTGGATGAGTTAGTTTAGGCAATTATTTGTCATTCATTAAAACACACACACACACACACACACACACACACACACACGTTTATGTAGATGTGTGTGGGTATGGTTAATCCACAGGAAATTGTGGTTTTTCTAGCTGAAAGAATGGTAAAATATTATCAATTTTTTATGCTTCAGCTTAAAATAACTAACAGTCTTCTTGAAGGAACACTTAATAGTGAACTACCCCATCAAGCCCATGATGATCTGGTAGCCCTAGTCATGCTTAACTCTAACAGGAGATGTGACCAGTGAGTACATCTACAGCTATAGTCTATGTTTTATCAGTAACTGCCTTCTGTGAAAATTCTTTAGTATCACTGTCATTACTCAGTGCCTGATATTTTAAAAAATAGGATTTCCCCTCATGCTTACAGTACGAAGCCACCAATGAATGGCAAAATACATAATCTGATGGTACGTATTGTCATACTAAACAGAAAGCTTAAAGCACCATCGAGATCACAGAAAAACAGAGTGACAGAGCTTGGACTCAATCTGGCCAGCACTTGTATAGCAAGTCATTCTTCTAAATACAGAGGAAAGGCTAAAGAGGAAAGCATAAGCAACAAAAAGAGAAAGTTTCCATTAAGAATCCTTGCTCTCACCCCACCCACCTGTACTACTATATCCTTCATGTAGTCATACTCCTCAGGGTGCAGGAAAGCTGTGAATTCCTCCTTTGTGGCAATGAGGTCTCCATCCTTGTCTGCCATTTTAAACCTCCGCTCATCTCTAACCATCATCTGTTTATAGTTAAATCCATCATCAGGGTCTGGATCATCTAGAAAAGAAAAATTTAGGTCAAATCTTAAAAGACTTCCAGAAAACATGAAAATGTATGGGGAATCAATTTCCAAGAAAGATAAACCAAGCACTGAAGAATTAATTCTTGATTACTCAGGTAAAATTGCAGCAGTATAAAGACATTCAGTTTTGGTAATCAAAGACCTCAAAATCAGGTCTGAGTTGAATGCAAACGCTTGCCATTCAACATGGAACCCCGGCTCCTGGACTGTGTAATCCGTTATGTAATGCTTCACTGTCACTGCTCTTGGGGCAACCAAAGAGCTTGAGTTTTCTAGATATATCCAAGGGGCAGCGGTGGTTCTAAAGTCATACTTAGTTTGAATCCTAACTCTACCACTTCTTAGCCATGTGACCTTGGGCAAGTAACTTAACTGTACTTCAATTTACTCATCTGTAAAATGGAGATAATAACAGTGCTGGCCTCATAGGGTTGTTGTGAGGCTAACTAAGCAAATAAATAGAAGTTAAGTGCTAGAACAGTGCCTGGCACAGAGCTGGCTTTTAATAAACGTTAGCCATGGCTATGTCGATTAAACATTAGGTTCTCATTAAAAAGCCAGATATCAGGAATTCCCCGGCAGTCCAGAGGTTAGGACTCTGAGCTCTCACTGCTGGGGGCCTGGGTTCAGTCCCTGGTCGGCAGAACTAAAATCCCACAAGCCGCACAATGCAGCACCCCCCTACCCCCCTCAAAAGAAGCCAGACATCAAAGGCCTTCTATCCCATTATAGGCCATCTGGATTCAAGTACCAGAACAACACCACTTTGAATGGTCACACTTTAGTTTCTTAAGCCAACTCAGAAATATACCATGAGATACAAATACTGTTCACTACCCCCCCTCCCCAATTTCTGTAAACTTCTAGAAAATGCAAATAAATTCGAGTTACAGAAAACAGATCAGTGGTTGCCTTGAGGATTATAAAGGGACACAAGGAAACTGTTTGGGGTGATGGAAATGTTCATTTATTTCGATTGCAGTGATGAGCTCACCGATACATACATCTGTCAAAACTCATCAACTGTGCATTTTAAATCCATGCAGTGTATCGTATGTCAGTTATACTTCAATAAAGCTGTTACAAAAGATAAATATTAGATTACAACCAAATGAAATTTGGATTTATCCATCTGTTAGGATGTTGAACTGCACAAGCAGTAGTTACTTAGTCTCTCCGTAAGAATCTAGAAAACTGAAATTTTGTTTCTTTAAGTTGAAAAAATGTGGAGTTAATGGCAGAAAAGGAAAAAAAACCCTTTTCATTCTGAGTTGCCGTATGGACCTAATAAGGTAACATGTGAAGATATTTTGAAAGGAAAAGACACCATATTAAAGGTAAGAAATGATTGTTCCTACAACATATTGGTCAAATTTTTAAAAAGATACAGCACTAGTTTTATAAAAATGACCCACAGGGTCCCTTAATAACATTACACTGCTGACTTTCGATACTGTAGTTCAATCTTTCCATACTTCAAGCACAGTTAAAAACAACAACAATAAACTACTGCTCTATTTTGAGAGATGAGCAATTTGAAGCTTCATTCTTTGTTGAGTGTCAAAATTCAGTGAGATAGTTGACTGGATCATGAGGCTTTGCGGACCCTATACGTGTATACTCAAAGCCGTAACAGGTTAGAGACAAAGAATTTAAGGAAAGTACGATCTTTCTCAGATACTGAGTCATTTCTTCTAAACAAATAAAGCTTCAGTACAAACTATGTAACATAAATAAGAAAGATAACAGAAGACAACTTATATATTAAGAGTAGATTCTTAGCTAAGAGCCCTTCTATCCTCCTTAGTTAAACCATGGTGACTGGAATCAAGTAGCCTGATAACATGCACATATATCAGGATGAAAAAGGAAGCTTTAAAACTTTATTTTTATTTTTTTAAACTTTATTTTTAATGACTAAACTCACGTGCCTATCATCACTGCTCAGAGTGCCATTGTCTTGTCTTAAGCACCAGTTTACTGGGCTATCTGGCCTGGGTAGGCTCTTGGTCTAGTTCTGGTGGAGGCAGGGTGGATCGCAGTACCTCACATTTTACTTGTGGCAGAGACAGGGTTAATGCTCCTTTTGTGGAAAGCAGACTAAAAGCTAAAGTGATTTATACCTGAACTCAGCTGAACCAAGAACACGCTTTCACAAAAACTCCTCAGCACTTTTGTAAGGCACCTCATTACCCCAAGTACTGTCCAGCCACAGGCCTCCAGGGAAAGATGCCTTATAAAGACATTGTTTCTCCAGCCAGAGCTTCAGCTTATGCAGTCTCAGTCAGTAGAAATACCCATTACATTGAATCATTTGCCCTGTGAGGCAACAAAGCTCTCAACACATAATCATACAAAGAGTTCAAGATTCATTCTGGACAGCAAGTGAGTGACTAGGTCTGAGCTGGGATTTATTAACACACCATTCTATTGAGATCACCAATAGCCTACCCCCTGCTTTACATTTATAATTAATTCCAAATAAATCAGAGGGTGTTGGGTCTCAGCCAGAGAGCAAGAAGCATGGATGCCTCTCTATCTGCGCTGACTTTTTAATACACTTGTTTTTAATTGGGTGAAGGATATGTTTGATTCTTGGGTAAGTGTCAAGCATAGAGAGAGACTGCCACTCTAGTCTTAGGAATGAGAACAAGCCTGATACAGAAATAAAAATCTGTTCAACAGAAATGCATGCAGTCCTGTAATTAACATGGACAGCTGGCTATCCAGCGGGGGGAAACAGACCATCATACACTCACTGCTTGTTAGTTGGTGATGGAGAATGCCTGCTTTAACCCAGAAATTTACTTAATTTCCAGAATAAAAATGCAAGAAGTAACATTTATACATTCTTGCCTCAAACTGTAACCATGTGCAATAGAGGAATCTCACTAACAAAAACACCCTAAGTCATCAACTCAGTAAGATCGCCACCTAGCATTCAACAGCAGGCAAGTGTAATAAGTAAAAGAAAATGACTAACAGGTGGCCCAAGCATACAAGCTACCAAATCAACAGAAAGCAATCAAAGTCACATTTATTTGCCTTGAAGCATTTGCAAAGCAGGCTGATAAACTCATGTGCCAGAGAAAACAAATGGGAAATAATTCATTTCTAAACTTCAGTAAGCAGACATACTGAAATAATTAAATTTCATCAAGGAAAGCTATTATATTTGATCTTTATTTTATTAAGGAAAAACAGTAATTTTCCTTCTATTCTCACCAGTTACAAAGAAATCTAATTTGGTTTGAATTTCAGGTCCAACACTTTAATGTGACCATGTCAGGCTTTGAGACATCTCAAAGCCTCTTGCTTTGCATTGTTGGAACAATGCAGCCTTTTAAACAAGATCTACTACAAAAATGGTCTCTCTGCGGGATGACAGCAAGAAAAAATGGGGAAATATATCTGAAATGCTAATGATGTTAAAAGATGTCAGACCTTAGAAAACCAAAATAAAACAAATTTTAAAAAATACATAATATACAACTTCAAAATTAATAAAGGGAAGGAGAATCAGCTCAGCATCAAACTATCTCAGATACGCATAATTTCTTCCTTTCCTTCACTGTGTGACCCATTTGTTTCTTTGACTCAAGACCATGGTCTCTGCCAGGCTGACATCTTGCCCCTTACCCAGGTAAGTGCCATAAGTCACGTTTCTGTACTCATCCCAGGAGATTAAGCCGTCTTGATTCAAATCAAACTCCTGCCATTGGTTTTCAACATTGTCATATATGTATTTCTTCTGGGCGTGCTTAATCCAGGATTTCAGCTCCCCCTCCGTCACAAACCCATCTTTATCCGCGTCTATTTTATCTACAATCATTCTACAAGACAAAACAGTTACGTTTCAAGGTGCCGGCTCCACAAAGCTTTTTCCCCCAGATAGTAGGGACCTACCTAAAACGTAGCCGTAGGTGGCATTTTTATACTCTTCCCAGGAAACGAGGCCGTCCTCATTGAGGTCATGCCCCTTCCACTGTCGCTCTACATCCTCGTAAATCCAGCGCTTTTGTGCAAATTTAATCCAGTCTTTGAGCTCATCCACAGTGACAAACCCGTCCTTGTCGCCATCTATTTTACTTACAATCTTTCTGTAGAAAATGCAGAGAAATCCAGCAAGAGGTTAAAAGGACACTAGGCTCTGGACTTAGCCAGGTGTGTGCTGTGGGCACAGGTGTTGCCCAGAGCTAAAGCATGGAAATAAAAATTGTTTCCAAAACTAAACTGCCAGACAGGCCATTGAAAATTTTTCTCTTAAGTGCCCGTTGCTGGTCTGAAATGAGCCATCCAGACAAGGCAAGCACAGTCCATGGCTGGTGTACTTGGATCCAAAAGTGAATCCGGACTATCCCTTTAGAGGTAGGTTTCAGCCGATGGTCAGAATTCAGGAGTGAATGTCCATTCCTATCTGGGTTCTCCACTCTTAGCATCAAACAACACATAAATCTTTGTATTTTTCTTTATTGCTTTTACGAGAATCTCAATTTCTGGGTAAACAATCACAACCACTGACTTGGTTTTCTAAAAATTCAAAAATTTAAACCAGACTTTAAAATAATTCAGCTGTGTTTTCAAAAAAAAAACCAAAACACTTCTGTTAAAAATACAAAGATATCAAATATAGTTCCAGGATCACTTATACCTAAAGTCAAGATTACTTTTTTTAAAACCCCAAAACAGGTACACAGAGACAGAAGCATGCTTATTTTTAAAAATGGCTAGCAGTTTATTATACACTATGTTGAACTGGATGTTTACATATAACCACAAAACCAGAGAGCTCTGAAGAAGTAATGTGGTAAGAATGTATATCCCTGATTATGAGAATGTTAATAAGCTGAGAGGGTTAGGGTGCAGGTGATAAAGCAAAACTACAAAGCTAAAGAATCAATATACTTTGCCCTCCATGAGTTTCTTTCTTCTAGATCTGTTATGTTAATGACAGACATTTTTTAAATGATTTATTTAAGGATTTCAAAATATGTGCATGATATGAAAACTTCTGTTTAAAGATGCAGTCACTTACTTATAGAAGCTAAGACAGCCTATGTAAAGTCACAAGAACTTTAAATCAAAACTTCCAATGGGGGACTTCCCTGGCGGTCCAGTGGTTAAGACACCGTGCTTCCACTGCAGTGGGCACAGGTTCGATCCCTGGTGGGGAACTAAGATCCGGCATGCCGCACAGTGCGGCCAAAAAAACAAAACAAACAAAAAACCCCAACAACTTCTAATGGAATTGATATCTTGGCATACTCCTATGCTCTGTTACTTGTAGGACTGAAGAAGACTGTTGTTTGGTAGCAAATAATGTTTTTCCCCAGTTTGTATTCATCTCATGAATACAACACTGGAAAGTGATTAGAATCACAGAATACAAGCAACACAAATTCATCTTGATATTGACATGCTGTTAGCCATGATTGTCTATTACTTAAATCTTGTAATTAACAAGCATTTTCCTTCAGAGAATCTTACAGCTTTTGCTCTAAAATGTTAAAAGGTAAAGCAGTAAGAAGTCACCTCAAATATCCTCCTCTATCTACATGGACACGGGACAAAAATTTTTTGCAACTTGAACCTGTAGAATCTTAAGAATATTAATAAATTAAGTTTTAACCGCCCCCAAGCTTCTGCATTATCTATAATGGGATCCAGTTTGTGTCCGTAAGGTATTGGCTACCAAGATTGCCACTGTACCATTAAGAAAAAAAGGGCAAGGTACTTATTCCTGAAAGAAAATTTTAAACTATTATAAACAGCCTAAAGAGAAGGAACACTCAGATAAAAAAGGCATCTGACTATTTAAGATGGGCTTTTCCTAATGAAGTTGGCTAAATGCCATTCTATTCATCGCAACAGAAATATCCCAAATGGTTTAATTCAGAGGTTAGCAAACTTTTTCTGAAAAAGGACAGATAAGAAGAAATTTTCACTTTGTGGGCCACATATGGTCTGTCACATATTTTAAAAACAACAACAAAAATAACCACAAAACCATTTAAAAATAAAAAAGCCATCCCTATCTTGCTAGCTATCCAGCCTGCAGGCAGCTGTGAAAGTACATTGGAAGTGGGCATGTCCTATTTTAGGCATGAAGCTCTAAACTCGGATCTTTGAAAGCCTGTGTAAATTTATGAAGCTAATGGTGTTTTATTTCTATGATACTGGAGAACCCTACAGAGCCATGATGCCACTAAATCAGCACTCACTCCAGGAGAGACACAATGTACCTAGTGGATCTTATATTATTTCTAAGAGGTAACATATGCCTCTACATTTCAAAAGGCATCAAACAAATCCTTTGACTTTTTAAGAACCTGGGTCAATAAATGGGCTCCAGGAGGGTTCAAAATATTCCAGAAATTTTCAGCATGCAAAATTTTATATATATTCATATGTAGGCACTTTCCCTTAGCTTTCACTAGACTGCCAAAGGGACTGGGCCTGTGACCCAAAAAAGGATGATGAACTGCTCTAGTTCATTTCTACAGCAAATATATCAAGGGTGAAAACTTTATTAAGGACCACCACCTCAAAATAAATAATCATTTGAAGGACACATAAATGAAAATTAAGTATATTTAGACTTCTTGGGGGTGGGGTTGAGAATACATACACAAGAAAAAATCTTCTATTTGTCAACATTCTTCATAAGAAAAAGGAACTAAAAACGGGATATTAAAATTGTTTTTAAGTGCTTCCTGAAGTCTTTTAGGTATTATAACTAAGGATTTAAAAATAGTAGTGAATTTTTGCAACTAGAGGTATAGACAATGATCTTATCTCCTAATAGTTACTGGCCTCCTAGATAGATGGAAAAGGGGGAATCTGTTGTTGCCAACCTCTGATGTATAGTCACGTACCAAATAATGTTTAGAAATGCCACAGTAAGTTAAAAGAAAAAAAAAAAGTTCACCTGGAATTCTTGCTTGCAACAGTACATCACCTTATAAACTGGAAATATTTGCCATTATCTCCATTTTGGGAGAAGAAAATAGTACTTGGTTCATTCATACATTCCATGAAAAACATGATTTTAACCATCTTATTCTAATCAAATATGGAGTCGCTCATGTGTTGAACTTTTGATATTTACTGATGACAAAAAGAAACATTTTCTCTCTACTGAAGACTGTTAGCAGAGCTATTCCAGTACCTACACAGAGCCAGAACACCAAACCTAAGGGCCCTTCATTATTTAACAGTAATTCTGCAGAGACATGTGCAGACCAAAATGTAGGCTGGACATGCACGTTATGCAAGACACGAAGACTGAGAACGCCCTCATGCATCCCTATTTTCAGCCTGGAATGTTAGCACAGTTATAAGATTAAAATTAAAAGTGAGCATGGTCCCTTAAAGTTAGAAAAACAACCTAACAGAAGACTAACTCTTTGATAAATTTCTGTTTTCTCTATCTACTTTCAAATGTTTTAGGAGTTTCTCATTCTACACAGCAAAATCTTTTTATTGTTTCTGTGAGTGTTTAAGAATAAAATATTATATCCTTCAGTTAGCAGAAAACCCGTTGAAAGAATAAATTTATTTTGAAGTACCACCCAAAGCAAATCCTATAACGTCTTCTAATCACAGCACTATCCATGGGCAAAATATTTTTGGAAATTCCTATGTGGTATAACTTTTCAGACAAATCTCTTGAATATAGTTCAGAAAGTTACACCAATGGTAGCCTTTCATTGAGGAGAAAATGTTCACTGAATTAACCTGCATTTCCTTAAAAAGCAAGGCTTTGAAAGAGCTAAAAAAGACATTCTCAGATCCTCAGAAATAATCAACTGGAATTCTACCAAATCAACTCTTTAAATAAAAAGATGCCTGCTGAGAGAGCCACAGAACCTGACTATGGCCCAGCTGTTACTGAAATAGCAACACATACTCTGACATTAAGACCACTGCTTATTACAACCTTCTAAAAGGCAAGGTTGAGGGACTTCCCTGGCGGTCCAGTGGTTAAGACATCGCCTTCCAATGCAGGGGGGTGCGGGTTCGATCCCTGGTCAGGGAGCTAAGATCCCATGTGCCTCACGGCCAAAATACCAAAACAGAAACCAGAAGCACTACTTTAACAAATTCAATAAAGACTTTAAAAATGGTCCACATTAAAAAAAAAAAAAAAAAAGCAAGGTTGGTTTGGTTTTGTTTTTGATTAAGCAAATATCTGACAATGAAACCGAAGAGGGTGAAGGACATCCTTGGAAACCATAAACTCTACAGAAATTAGTCAGTCCAGGAGTCTAATTTGCAGTTTATTATCCACTCAAAGACTTGGCATGGTCAGTAATAAATAGGTCACAGATAGTTTTTAAAAATTAAAAGCAACAGGTTTGAGAAAACCCCCATGTAATGTTCCTTTGGGGTCAAGATGATGCAGTTTAAGCTGAGTCCTACAGTATTTGGCAATTTTATGCATAAATGACTTTGCTTTGTAGAACGAGGTAAAAACTATTATTCAATGGAGAAATGCAGGAAAGCGCTTAAATTTTAGTGGTAGCAATTCTGTGGTTAGTTTTCAGAAGATGTAGTTCAATACAGCTTTACTGAGTGACTGAGCCAAAAGAGAAAAAAAGAATGAGTTGATTTATAAAGAAATGTCATTATTCTAACTAGCTCCCTGAGAGCTGACACCTTACCCAAGTCTTTCCTTGCTCTCTTCTGGTGTCAGCTGATCAAAGGTTTTTGCTTCTTCAGCACCCAAGAAGGCATCATGGTCATAATCAAAACTCTGAGCATCATTGTGAACTTTGTCACTGAGCTGAGGCTCATGGTGTACACGGTCCTTCTTTTCCGTGGGCTTGCTCAAGGCAAAGGCTGTGCACAGGGACAGGCATGTAAGAAACTGTCGCAGGTCCATGATAATCAGATCTTAAAGAAAAAAGAAAGGTAGTTCATTCAGGAAGCAGTATGCTTAATAATGAAACAAGAAATTAAAAGCACACATCCAGTTACAATATTAATTTGATATTATCCCAAATATTATTACTTAATCCATAAAAAAAAGTATGGTAGAATATCAGACTTTCCAGTTTTACTCTGAGAAATATTCACCAGTTTTCTTCATCTGATTGTAGGCTGACAAGGAATTACAGGAACAAGGAATTACTAGGAACATCCACCTTGTAAGTGGTCTCACTTCAAAAACACCAAAGTAGAACTTTAATCCTTTTGCCCAAGTTCCTAAGATTTAAAAGTGAAAGGACCAAGATTTAAATCCAGACCTACTGACTCCAAATACTTTACCTTTGTACTATATCTGTGGTCTGGTCTTCAAACCTGGCTGGTTATTAGGATCACCTAGGAAGCTTTATTAAAAAAAAAAAAAAAAAAGTTTCCCCTACTGAATTAGAATCTCTGAGGCTGAACCCAAGCATTTGTAGTTTTAAATGGTTCCCAGGTGATTCTAATGGTTGTCAGATAAGAACCAATGATCACCTTCAAAGATCAAACCACTGAGATGGTACAGTGATGGATAACTGCCTTATCATTCTGTATACTTGTGTTTCCCAAACCTACCCAGGTATAAGGACCACCTGGAATACTGTTCAAAGTACAGATTCCCCAGCTCTACACTGTACGTTCAGAATCTCTGCAGTCACAGGTGATTCTGATGAACAAGCACAAGGCTGGAACACGATCGAAAACAGTGACAAAAAATTGCAGAGAAGCTGCAGGATAGAAACTGTTTAGAACTCTTAACAGATAACCTATAGTACTGTCCAGAGAGGTTAAGGTTTTAGAGAAAACTGTAAAATTAAAAATCAAGGCGGGGTGGGGGTGGGGCAGGGGAGAATTCCCTGGTGGCACAGTGGTTAAGAATCTGCGTGTCAATGCAGGGGACACAGGTTCGAGCCCTGCTCCGGGAAGATCCCGCATGCCATGGAGCAACTAAGCCCATGCGTCACAACTACTGAGCCCTCGTGCCACAACTACTGAAGCTCGTGCTCCTAGAGCCCGTGCTCCCCAACAAGAGAAGCCACCGCAGTGAGAAGCCCGCACACCACAACGAAGAGTAGTCCCCGCTCACCACAACTAGAGAAAACCCGTGCACAGTAACGAAGACGCGACACCGCCAAATACAAATAAATAAATAAATAAATAACACAAAAAAACAAATCAAGGGGGGACTTCCCTGGCGGTCCAGTGGTTAAGACTCCATGCTGCCACTTGCAGGGGGCATGGGTTCGATCCCTGGTGGGTAACTAAGTTCCTGCATGCCGTGCAGTATGGCCAAAAAATAAAATAAAATAAAATAAAAAATAAAGTCAAGGGGAAAGAGTTTCCCAGGCTTTCATATTTTAACTAATCCTTTATCAGTAGAACACAGATTCTGAAGGCTTCTCCCCTTGTGGTGAGTATAAACTTTTATAATTTCCTATTATCACTTACTCGTTTCCTCTTATGACCAGTGACTCCCTTACTGGATGGGTAGGTGGTTACTGGGCATGAGGCCTGTTGTAGGTTGAACTGTGTCCCCCCGAAAGATATGCTGAAGTCCTAATCCCTGGTGCCTGTGCATGTGACCTTATTTGGAAATAGGATCTTTGCAGATGTAATCAAGTAGGATGGGCTCTAATACAATGGCTGGTGTCTTTATAAAAGGAGGGAAATTTGGATACAGACACAGAGAAGAGAATGCCACATTATGAAAGAGCCAAGGAATGTCAATGATTGCTGGCAACCACCAGAAGCTAGGAAGAGGCAAGGAAGGATCCTCCCTTAGGGCCTTCAGAGAGCATGCCCCTACTAACACTCTGATTTCTAATTTCTAGCCTCTAGAACTGTAAGAGAATAAACTTCTGTCCTTTTAAGCAACGTAGTTTATGGTAATTTGTTACAGCAGCCCTAGGAAACTAATACAAGGCTACAGTACAGAGGGACACAGCATCACATGAACGTTAAATGCATTATCTTGTCCTAATCTGCAGATTAAACTAGCCACAGGCTTCACCTTCCCCAGGATGTCACCAGTGGAACTATCTAATCTAAGGCTCATATTTTATATATAAATTTTTTTAATTATAAAAATTCTTTCAGCATTGCTTGTAACTCAGTGATCTCAACCTAGACTGTACCCTAAAATCACCTGGGGAGTTTTTATAAATGACCACTGAACCCCACCCTTAACCATACATATTTTTAAAAGGCAGCCGGGTTGAGAACCAGTATTCTAACCAAATTCTCAAATGGCCATAATAATATCTTAAGAAATGTGACTTGAGAGTACACTTAATACGAAGAAACTGCATGTATCTGATCCTGCCTCAAAGTTTTGGGAATTAGAAGGAAGAAAGTGAATTGTGTCAAGGGATAAAGAAATCAAATACGCCAATAAATTAGCCATATTTTAATGTATCCATCTCCTTGTAACCCCCAAATAGTAACTACATTGTATTTGCTTGGATTTACAAAGCATTTTGGATTTAATAAACTAAAAAATGCTTAGCGCAGCTAATGGTGAGCACGTTACGTTATATAAAAATTCTTTAAAAGTGGAAGGAAAGCAAATAGAGGAATATGTTTAATGCTAACACAATTTAGCTGATTATACAAAGGCACAACCTGAGGCCTCCTTGAGTAACTTTCAGGCTGTAAAAGGGCATACGAGGGCACTATTTGTGTTCAATAGGAAAGCAGCTAAGTGGGGAGGTCCAGAAATGGCAGAGAAGGATATATCAATAGAGAGTAGAAAGTGTTCTAGGGTAACTAGGACAACGCCAAAAAGACAAACAGAAATGTTAGCTAAGGAGATAATGGGAGGCAGTCACTTCCCCAAGAGCCCATTTCAAAAGCACACAAAAACGGTAATTTTGCTGGACAGTTGTTAAGACTCATGAAAACCCATCAGAGGAAACAATGTGGCAGCACTGCCCTAAGACCCACAGAGAAAGGGGAAGAAGGCGGTACTATTCTTAAGCTGTTCACCAATGTTAGTTAGGACTTGGCTATGCTTCTGAAAGTTTATCAATGTTCTGTCTCGTGCTATCCCATCAAAATACCCAAACTTGTATACAAAGACACTTCAATTCAGATGTTCAATGGTAACAGTTTATAATGATTTAAAAAAAAAGGAAAATGAACTAAACCAAAGAAGTGGTAAATACATATTAAATCTATATTGTGGAACACAACACAGTTTAAGAAGAATGAAGCGGACCTATTCACACTGAAACTGACAAGGCACCAAGATCTGTTCAGTGAACAAAAACAACAACAGTAAGAAAGCATGTTGTAAAACAATGTCAAGATCTCATTTATATAAAAGCAAAATCCAACAACCTCCCCAGCTTGTTTATATTTGTATAAAATATAACATATATGCACGAAAATGGTGTGGAAGGATAAACATCTATCTGTAAACAGCAATAAGCCCTACGCTGAAGGGAGAAGAGATGGGGTGGGGAGGTAAGGTCCGTGGGGAGTGAACTTCACTACCGTGCTGTGTTGTCTTATTTCTTGTAAATGAGCACACAGTCGTGTATTATCTTTTTATGTGTATTACTTTCTAAACAAGAGCATAAAAATTCTTTGCATTTTTAGGTAGCAAAGCAAACATTTTCAAGCCATTTCTCCAGATTGGAAAAGGAGACTGAAGGAAAAACACATATTTATTCTTAAGACACAAACCCTATTTTATAAAGTAAAATAACACTGCCCTAGGAGAATAACCCTCCAGCCCACTCTTCAATAACTGAATCCAATCAATCAGATCAGTGGAACAGTAAAGAGAAAATTAGATTCAGTGGCTCTCTCAAACATCACAGTATGCCTTTATTTTAGGACAAAATGAAACTTCCATTTCAAATTACAAATAATTCTTCAGACAAATAAAATCCTTTACAGAGATAAGGAATGAGTTTTATGTTGTTATTTTGTGATATATCCAAATAATATCTATAATGTTAGAGGCTTACAGAATCAAGTAAAATCAAGAGTCACTGCAACAGAGGATTTTCCTTATGTCTATTAACAAGGGGGCTTCCCATTTAGGAAAATTTTATAAATGACTAATTACATCCCGAGAATAATACTCTAACAACTCTTGCATAATACCCTGACAACTTCTGCAAACCCCAAATGTTTTAATATGAATTAATGCTTAAGCCCACTAACACTATCAGGGCCTGGGAAGGATACTGTGTAAAGTTCTGATACTGTGTAACATAAAGAAATGTAACAGATTGACTCACTGTGATTCTAGAGGGAAAACTACATTTAAGGTTGAGGTGTAACATCTTGATACAGTGATAAAAGAAGAATTTCAGAATATAAGCCAAGTGATTCAGCTTTATCATTTCTCCATCTATCCTTTCCCTTCTCAATTAAACTTTCAATCCTGCCCCTCTACAGGTTCCTCCATTTTGTCAATCAATACTTCTCAGGTCTTCATAATCCAAAATCAGTCTTTCTCAGACTCCCGTTATTCCTTCAAGCATGCTCTTCCCTTTCCTTCACCCATACGGTCTCTAGAAACTGCTGTCTCCGCTTCCTCACCACCTACTGTCACCCTGAAATCTGGGTTTCTATCACAACTGATGAAACTGCCTAAAAAGGTCATCAAGGACCACCTGCTGGACAAAGCAATGGTCCTACCTTTATCTCTCTGCAGTAGGCAATGAAAAATCTGCACTTTAGTAAGTTTTAAAAACTATGCACTTTGTGCCCACATATAATATATCAATGCCTGGCTATTAGAAACTAACAAAAGGCCCCTTGTTTTATGAATACAGACACTAAAAAAAGAGACTACTAAATTTATCTAAATCCATATACACATAAAAATGTCCAAATAGAAACAAAGGATATCTCTCAAGACAAAGGATATATAATGTGGGACAATGTGAGAAGGAGTATAAAACAACTTCTTACACAAGGCATCTGAAGAACTATATTAATGCAGTTATTTCTGAAACAACTTTCTCTTTTCAACCAAATCAAACCAAATAATAGAAAGCTAAAACCCTTCTCTTTCTCCGTCATGACAGCTATTCATCAGTGGATAACAGAACATTAGGAAAACATAATATAATACATAAATGAAGGACTTGGTTGTATGAGTTTTTACCATATGGTCTAGGTGGGTCTGGCCACAGGTTTGTCAATTTTGTTTACCCTTTCAAAGAACCGGCTGCTCTAGGTTTTGTTGACTTTTTCTATTGTTTTTTAAATCTCTATTTCCTCTCTGATCTTTATTATTTCCTCTTTCTGCTGACTTTAGGTTTTGTTTGTTCTTCTTTTTCTAATTCTTTCAGGTGGTAGGGTTAGGTTATTTGAGATTTTTTTTCTTTTCTGAGGAAGGCCTGTGAACTTACTATGTGAACTAAAGGTAAATCAATGGCTGTGAAAAATGCATCTCCCCATCTCCCATTTCTCAAAAGACCTGTAAGTTTCTCTTCCTCAAATTCTGTCCCTCCCTCACCAAGGGTAACATTTAATATTTTTTCTTAAACAAACAGAAAACTAGACCTGCACTGTCCAGGACAAGAGCTACTAGCTACATGTGGCTACCAAGCAGTTGAAATGTGGCTAGTGTGAATTAACAAGTGGTGGGTTACACTTTATGTCAAAAGAATGGTATTTTTGTACGTACTGGATTAAATTATTAAAATTAATTTCACATGTTTAAAATATTCACCTGTAAATCTAAAGTTACATACGTGGCTTGTATTATACTTCTATTGCATCACACGATGTTAGAGACACAAATAAAGGGCTAGAACAGAAAAGGTATCATGTTACTATCATACTTTTGCAGGATGTCACCAATAATGGTCTCCTGCAAAGTTATTTTCATGAATTGTTCCAGTTAATTTATAAGGAAAAAAAGGTTAACAGCATAGATTTGAATTTCTTTCAAAAACAATAAGCCTTAAGAATTAGTTTTATCCATTCAAAACTTTGCTTGACAGCTCTAAATTCATGCCATTTCTCCCCTCCTTCCCAATCATTTTTTATAAAAATCCACTGGTCACAGAACACTTAAAAGTAAGTTTTTTCAGGGGAACTTAGATGTCTAGATTAAATTCAACTTCTCAAGAACATTAACAGCGGATGACCCCACAGTTATTCTGGTTGACCAAAGACCCACTGCTCAATGTTAATAGTGGGAGAAATGGGTGTGGTGGTAAAATTCCAGTTCTGTGAGTTGGATATTTAGTGGGGGGAGAAAAAAAGCGTTCTTTATAGTGCAGCAAAAGCAGAATCTCAATGCTTAAGTGTCTACTTCAATTGGGGACTGAGGGCAAGAGCCTGACAGCAATTTAACTATACTAAGGCTCAGGTTATAAAGTCTGGGAATTAAAGGTATCTGGTTATCTATCTGACATTCTTCACTTACAGACTTTAGTACAAGTACCACCAATGGATTATCATATTAAAGTAATGATGTTGGGCTTCCCTGGTGGCGCAGTGGTTGAGAGTCCACCTGCCGATGCAGCGGACGCGGGTTCGTGCCCCGGTCCGGGAAGGTCCCACATGCCGCGGAGCGGCTGGGCCCATGAGCCATGGCCGCTGAGCCTGCGCGTCCGGAGCCTGTGCTCCGCAACGGGAGAGGCCACAACAGTGAGGGGCCCGCGTACCGCAAAAAGAAAAAGAAAAAAAAAAAAAATTAATAATGTCACCCTTCATGATTTGATAAAAGTTATGATCATGACAAACCATTTATTCAACATTTCTCTAGCGATCGATGGAACAAATTTACATTAATATATTCTAATTCATTCTAGTTCATTAATATATCCTAATTAAATTATTTGTGTAACTGAGGGCATACGTTTATAAGATAGTTGAGTATATAAAAGTGCAAACTTTGGTTGAAGAAGAAAAGCCTTGAAATGACAAACTATTACTCAGGTTTCATTAGTTCTATAACCAAAGCAACCCAGTACAAACTTAAAATTTTTCTTGCTACAGAGTAAAGAAAATTTCCTTTAAGAAATAAGTTCTTAGAAACTCTGGGAGAATCAAAGTTTCCTTTTGGCAGATGAAACTTCAATACATAATTAATTACTATAGGAATACCATGTAAAATGTAGGGACAAGAGTTTTGGTTTCTAGTTGTAATTTGCTGTGCATGTGTAACATGCATAAAATGCTTGGGAATCCTTGCTTTAGTGCCAAATGTAAATAAATATAATTTAAAAATCCTAGATGAAAAGACCTACCTACTATGATCACTCCAGCTGGAAGTGATCTGCACACATTCCTCTCAACTTTTATAAGACTTGTTTGTACCATTCCACAATAAGGATCATAGGCTATCTTAAGTTGCCTCCTTAGCTCCTCTATAGATGTACATTTTTGGAAGGCAGGGATCTCAGCTTAATATAAATTAATATAAATTAATTCCCCTCTATAGTCCGTAACACAGTGTCTTGCACTTTCTGTACACCAAAACATTTTATTGGATTAGTTGGACTGTACTTGGGAGCAACAAAGTTCCTGCCAGCTGCCAGTGCTCCCCAACCCCCAATTCCCCTTACCGGATCTGGCCATCAGCCAGCAACAAGAAAAGTGTTATTTCAGCTGTCTTAACTCTAATACATAAATCACAGCATCAACAACATCCGTATTTAAGAGTTCATAAAGACAGGGAACTAGGACCTTACAACTAGGACCTACAACTAGGCCTAGCAAGCATCTCTAATGGCTATCCCTGGCTACACCACGCGTGTGCCACACACAGAGAAAATGTGTGTTAAAATCAGTGTACTGATCTCCAGTACTGGTGAAATGTACATAAAATGCCGTAAATATCTTTTGACACATCACTGGATGAATGGAAGCAAACGATTATATTAACAGTGACGATTAAGAGTTGATTTCAAAGCTGTATCTGAGTACTACTATCCACTCAGGCATACTCAATTCATCTTTGTTAGCTCATGTTTCTCCCAGTTGTGATTCTCAAAAGAATCCTATTGGAGACCGCTGAATCCCTGTAAATCTCAGATTAGGCCCAGGTAAACTCAGATCTCTCGCCACACAAATACAATTTACAGGTTACCTCTGGACCCTCATTTGTAGTACAATACATAAATTCTTCAGTGATGACCACCGTTTGGTACCCGGTTAACTAAATCTACTGAATGAGGTCAAACATGCATTTGTCTCGTGTCAAGTCCCATTCTATGGCAAAGAATAATTTATCAGAAATTCCACGGTTCTCTACCTCCAAGCTACAAAAACAAATTAGAAGCAACCTTATTCCTGACTCATTAACGTAGACTTTATGGTTCATGCCAGGAAGTGAATGTAATTCAACTCTCAAAGACACTATTCTGGGACTTTGCACACTTAGGAATTCAGATCAAAGGCCCTGAAGTTTTAGTAGGAGACCCAGGGAACTTTTTGCCTTGATGCAAAAGCAGCTTTTGGAACTGCAAATCACTCCACTCTTAATCAGGGCAGCTGTAGGGAATTAAGTTTATTGATGAACACAGTATGCCAAAAATCAGAACTAGGGTGTGGAGCTAGAAGCAACAAAACAAGGTAAAGATACAATCCTTTAATGAAGCTTTTAAAACTACTTTCCTTCGCTGACCGAAGCATGAGGCCAAACATAGAAGCTCGAAATATTCCGTCTTTTCTTTAAAATTATAGAGAGTTAAAAAAAAAAAATCACATAGTGTCTTCATGCTTTCTTCCCCCTTGTTTCTACACCCTCAAAGTCAGCGAACACGACCTTCTTGGCAGATGCAGATGTCCTCTCGGGATGTGGCCCTGGGGCGGAGCTGGCGGACACAAGCAGGCCCAAGTGTGGGAAGTGGCAGGGAGCTGTAACAATACCGCTATCTGACTGCACTCCGACCTTCAGGAGGTAAACAAGAGTGACCTTTTCGGACGAGGGGCTTGGTGACTGGCGGGGCCCAGGGCCAGAGGACGTGGCAAGCCAGGCACGAAACTGTACCCCACAGGACGCAAAGCCGGGAGCCAGAGTTCGCAGGGACCCAGGCCCTTTCCCAGAGCGCAAGGGAAGGCGAGCGGCGGCCTCCGACCCAGGCTGCGCACCGAGGGTCGGGCAGTCGCTAGCAGCCTCAGGCCCCGGAACCCCGAGCTGGCAGAAACAGGGGCCCTGAGATAAGGAGGCCCTGCCGCGCCGGGAGCGAGGCCCAGAGGACAAAAAGAAAGTGAAAAAGGGGGAGGCGGCGGCGAAGGGACGTGCACGCTGGTACTTACCTCTCCCCGTTGCGCCCACTACCCAGGATGCCGCGGCTGCAACTCACCCACCGGCTCAGCTCTGGCGCGCAAGCACCGCCCAACCGGAAGCGGCTCCGCGCCCCGCCGCTGTCCTCCACGCCGGCAGCCTCCGGACCAATCACCAACAAGCCCGCCGCGGACGCACAGCTTCCCCGGACAGCCATTGGCCCTACGGTCTCGTGGTCCGGATTGGCTGGAAAGCGCCACGTCCCCGCGAGCGCGCCGAGTTACGTGGACAGAATTCCCTCCCAATTCTCGTCCCTGGACTTGTGGGGTTGGCGGGCCACAGCCCCTTATTCCGGGGGGCGTGTGGGCGCGGCTGTCCGACTGCCACGTCCTGGTTCGCAGCGCTTGACTTGGCCTCCATAGGGCTTCTTAAATTATCCTAATTATCTTCAGGCCCACGAGAACCCAGGGCCGAATTAATCCGACTAATTAATTAATCTGAATTAATCAGTCGCCAACTGTTGATATATTGAATAATCCCATCCCTTCCTTTCCCTTCAGCTCTGACGCCTAAATGGGGTATCGTACAGAACTTCAGTCGCTGGCTCCGGCTTCATCTCCCACCACTTTTCGGGTGTCGCGCTCGGGCCACCACCATCTCGGTGTTTCCTAACTGGCCGCCCTTTCACATCTGCATAGTCTTTCGTTATCAACCAGGAGTGAGGGCGTTTTGTGAATGACAATAGAAGTCCCGGTTCACAGAAATCACGGTTTAGATGTTAGCTCTAGAAGCCTTTCCTGACCTCACTAAGCATAGTAATTCCTCCCTTATTTACCTTCATAGCACTTTGCATCTTTGGTACACTTTGCCAAATTTTGCTATATAATGCTGCTTATCCATTTGTCCTCCTCCAGACTAAGCTCCAGGGGAGAGATCTGCCTTTATTCATCTTTGTACCTACAGCTTTGAGCTTACTGCCCAGTTCAAAGTAAATGCCTAATAATGTTAAGTGAACTGAATGGGTGGAACCCATAGAATGTCCCTGATTGAAGAGGAACACAGGAAATTATTAACTTATTCATTCATTTTCACGTCATGAAATTAAAGTTAAATTAAATAAGGGCTACTATGTTTGCAATGTCAATGGACTATAAACCTGTGTTCTTAGCACATAAAGCCTCTATAGTTTAAAATCCAGTTGAGACACGTAGTATGCTCATGAGAGAGTTAAATACAAAGCAACTTAGTTTACTTTAAACATCAAGATGAGAGGTTGACAATCAGTGGGAATTCAGTTGTGGCCCTGACCCTTGGTGGCAACCAGAGAGGGCTTCCTAAGAAGGTGTGACTCAGGCTAGACTAAGAAATTCCTGAATGCCCTATTCAGCAAAAGGAATAACAGGAACAAGGGCAAGCAGGGGACAGAGTAGGAGGTAACTTCTTAGGTCAGGTAGGGGATGAGGGAGGTAAAAGAAAGGGGGGGGAGGGGAGGGGAGCCTGAGCTCTGAGGAGCCTGAGCTGAAGGCAGTGGGAATTGTGGGTCTTCTTCTGAAGGTTTCTAAGCTTGTACCTTTGTGGCAGATGGAATGAGGTTGAAAGTGTTCTTTCAGGGAGGTGCATCTCCTAATGGGGTTAACTATAATAGAATAGGTTGTATCAGGAGATATTTAAAAAACTGTTTTGAAAATGCCTCCTTGAAGTCAGGCACTGCACTAGGTGCTGGTGAACCCACAAAGAATAGGACACGGTCCCTGCCCTCAAGGACGTGCAGCCTAGTGGGAGAGCCACCATCCTGGAAGTGTCCTAGAAGAGGCTGGATAAGCTAGTGGGACTCTGCCAGAGATGGGGCCTGTCAACCCTGATTCCCTGTGGATGAGGGCTTGGCCTAGACAAAGCAAGAGAAATGCAAATGAACACTTCTATACAAGGGAATTTAAAAAAGTGGGGACAACAATTTCCTGGACTCAGTGATGCCTTGGAAGAAGGAAATGAAGAAGGTGCATTCAAAAATTTAAAGCTGTAGGGCTTCCCTGGTGGCGCAGTGGTTGAGAGTCTGCCTGCCGATGCAGGGGACACGGGTTCATGCCCCGGTCTGGGAAGATCCCACATGCCGCGGAGCGGCTGGGCCTGTGAGCCATGGCCGCTGAGCCTGCGCTCCGCAACGGGAGAGGCCACAACAGTGAGAGGCCCGTGTACCGCAAAAAAAAAAAAAAAAAAAAAAAAATTAAAGCTGTAATCATAGGAAACTGGGAGAATGAGCTAGATGAGTGGAAAACGGGGGAACTGAGTTGAGTTCAAGACATGATGAGTTAAGGTGATAGCAGAACATCAAAAAAGAAAGAACCAATAGGCTGGAGGAGATACTTAGGGTCACTGGCCAGGCAGCAGCTGGTGGAGTCACGAGAACACATGAGCTTTCTGAGGAGAGAAAAACAGATTAGGCCTCATGGGAGCCCAAGTGTTAGAAGGAAAGCAGAGGAGGAAAAGGACATGAGGGCTGACACACATAAGAAGTGTCACCATAGCTGTATCAAAGGCCCATCTAACTGTGGATTCTGTCTCTGAGAGAAGCACTGAAGGACTGTTTATGGCAGGTATCGTGATGTCAGCCTCAAAAGGCTGATGGTGTTCTGCAAGCATCCCAAGTCTGCTCATGTGGTGCTGCTGAGCATTCACTCCACAAATGAATGTATTGTTTCCTGTATGCAAGACACTGTTCTAGGCACTGGGGATACAGCAGTGAACACAATGGAACAAACTCTCTCATGATGCTCATATTCTGGTATGCGGCCAATAAACAAGATAAAAAAGCAAAATATATAGAATGAGAAGTGGTGATAGGTACCATGGAATAATATAAGGCAGGAAGGGAGAAAAGCGGGTGTCAGGACTGTCAGCAGTGGCGTTGCAGTCTTTGAGAGGGTGGCCAGGGACGGCTTATGGAGAGGATGACATGTGAGTGAACATCTGAAGGTGGTGAAGGACATCCCGGGGAAAAGGAACAGCGAGGGCAAAGGCCCTGAGCTGAAGCCTGCTGGAGTGTTTGAGCAGCAGCAGGAAGTCAGGGTGGCTGGGTACAGTAACTGAGGAGCGTGGAGGACATGAGGTCAGGGAGGTAGTAGCAGGGATGGCGGTAAAGGGGAGAGGGACACCATGCAGGGCCTTTAGGCCATTGTAAGGACTTTAGCTGCTACTATGAGTGAAGTGATGTAGAAGAGACTGGCTAATTATCTACCAAACTGTTTCTTCTTCATCCTGTGACACAGCTAGACATTACCCAGCCCCCTTACAGCATGGCCACGTGACTGAGCTCTGGCCAAGGGAAGAGAGGCAGAAATGATGTCCACTGCTTCCAGTACTGGCCATGCAAACCTGCCACATGCCATTCTCCAAGCTCTTTCTCTTTCTGTGGCAACCCTGGAAACTGTGTAGTGCAGATAGCAAGTCACAAGATAGAAGGAGCCCAGGGTCCTGTTAAAGAGCCACTCCATGAACAGGAACACCCTCTTTGGACTTTTCTGTGTGTGAGAAATGAACTTCTGTTGGTTATTTTATGCCACTGATATATCGGGGTTTATCTCTTACAGAGGTAGCATTACCTTAACTAATACAGATAGGAAGCCATGGGAAGCCACTGGAAGGTTCCACTTCTCCCTGGAGCAGAGAAGTGACATGACCTAAGATTTTAAAAGGGTCACATTAGATTGAGGAGGTTAAGATTAGAAACAAGCCACCCACTTCGGAGGCTTTTGCAACAATCCAGGTGATGATGGCTTGGTCCAAGGTAGTAACAGTAGAAACAGTGAGGAGTGTCAGATTGTGCATATATCTTGAAAGTATCAATAGTTTAAAAGGGTTTCCTGATGGGTTGGAAATGGGGTGGAGAGAGAGGAGTCAAGGATGACGGCAAGGTTTTGAGCAAGTAAAAAAATGGAGCTGCATTTACTAGGATAGAAAAGACCTTGTGGGGAGCAAGTCTTGAGGGATACTATTGAGAGATTAGTTTTGGACATATTGAGATGCCTATTAGATATTCAAATGGAGATGTCAAGTAGGCAGTTGGAGCTCACAGTGTCTGGACTAGAGATATAAATTTAGGAGTAACTGGTTTATGTGTGGTATAAAACCATATGTTTTGATTAGAAGAGACCCAAGACTGAGTCCTGGAAATTTCTAGTGTTTGGAGATGGTGGTGGTGGTGGGGGGGTGTTGATGAGAATGAAGTAGCAAAGGAAACTGAGGAGAAAAGCCAGTGAAGGAGGAGGAGAGCATAGTGCTCTAGACGCCAAGTGAAGGAAGTGTTTCCAGGAGAAATCACGTATGTTACGCGCTAACAGTGAGCTGAGGACAGATTGACCATTGGCTTTAGCAATGTGAAGATCAGGTTTGGTGGGGTAGTGGAGAGGTTAGAGAGAGAATGTGAAGCAAGATGTTGGAAACTCTTTCAGGGAGTTTACTATAAAGGGGAGCAGAGTGGGCAGAGGGGCCAAGAGAGGTTTTGTTTTATTTTGTTATGTTTTCAAATGGAAGAAATAACAGTTATGTTTCGGAGAAATACCAGCACATTTGTTACTGATGGGAAGGACCTAGGAGAGAGAATCAAACTGATGATGTAGGGAGGAGGGAGAGCTGCTGGAGCAATGTCCTTGAGGAGGGGAGATGGGATGGGATCCAGTACAAAAGGGGAAAAGTTGGACTTTGCTTAGAGTAAGACAGTTCTATATTAATAAGGAGAGAAACTTGATCTACTGGTCCGATTCCAGATAAGTGGCAGGCATCGTGGTGGGAACTTGGAGTTCTCTTTCAGTTGCTTCTATGTTCTCAGTGAAATGGGAAGCTGGGTCATCAGGAGGCAGTGGGGGGTTTAAAGAGGGAGAAGATGTGAAATAGCCATTCAACAGAGAGAACATATGAGGGGAACACGGTATGATCTCCAGGCAACATCAAGGACCCTCTTGAGGCCTGAGATGATGACTTTAAGGTGAAAATGGTTAGTATGTCATGTGGTTTTTCTCCAGGCAAGTTTAGTGGCATGGTGCAGTTGGTGGAGAGTTGGGCTTGGTCGGTGAGTAGATAAAGTGGAAAAGACACAAAGGTGCTGAGGGTACTTGCGAGGGAGTGATAATATTCAGGATGGATTCTGGAATCTAGGCTGGAGGGGAAGGGACTGAGGATGTGAGGAGAGCGAGGGATAGTGAAAATCCAGAAGGAGCAAGAGATTGCAGGATTGGTGGGGTTGAAGGATTATTGAACTCAGGGAAATATAGGAGATGGCATAGTTGGAGAGTAGGAATAATGGGGTGGGGTGCAGTTATTAATGACAAACTCTAGGGTAAAATCAGGGGGGTCAGTGGCTGAGGAGGGTGAAGGACAGTAACAGCGACCAGGGTATGGGAAGGATCATCTATGTGGATATTGAAAGCACCAAGAATTAGGACATAACTCATTCTTGGCAAGAGTGATGGTGGTCCAGGAACTTACATTTTAGCCCTCCGACCATTTCAGTCTGAAAACCACTTCAGTGAATGGGGGGAAGGGATAGTTAGGGAGTGTGGGATTGACATGTACAGACTGCTGTATTTAAAATGGATAACCAACAAGGACCTACTGTATAACACAGGGAACTCTGCTCAGTATTATGTAACAGCCTAAATGGGAAAAGAATTTGAAAAATAATAGATATATGTATATGTATAACCGAATCACCTGAAGCTATCACAACATTTTTAATCAACTGTACTCCAATATAAAATAAAAAGTTTAAAAAAAAAGTTATTTTGTCACTGCCCCCCCCCCAAAAAAAACCACTTCAGTGAAGAAAAAGACCCTCCTAGGGTATCCTAAATCAAAGCAAGACATCCAAAAAAGCTTTCCAATTAGAAGGTTGGGTAGCTTTTCCGAAATACTCATAGTCTGGTTTTTATTGAATGTGAAATATTGTGCATTTTAAATAGAGGTCAGTCCATGGGCCGTCTGGCAGACCCTCCTTAGTGACTCTCTTGATCTATAATTTGTGAACCCCTGATTTTACCTATACTTCAAGCCTGGAACCTCTGATTTACCTGTGCTTTGAGCCTGTGTCTCTTCTCCTTGGAATCTCTAATAAGCGCTAACAAGATATGTCAACATTTCAAGGGGGTGTCATATGCAAGAGAAAGTGAGCCAGTGTTTGTAGGGCTGAGACAATAGTAAACTTTGAAAGTTTGAACACAAAAGAGAAACTCTGCCTAATTCACAGACCTTGTCTTAACAACCTCCTGCAGGAACCTTTCTGCAGCCTCAAACCCAAACTGCCATTTGGAACAGCAGGGCCAGGCTAGCAAGTTCAAGTTAGGGAATGCGCTAAGGAAGAAGGTCTAAAGCTTGAATCAGAAAAGGACTAACAAGAGAAACTGGCAAAAAGGGACATTTAAGGAGAAGCCTTTGACTGGAATTCATTTCTGTCTCCTCATCCTTATCCAGAGGAATCTGAGCGGAGAAGAAAACACGTATCTCTTTTGGTGTATGGCCTTACTTTCAAGTTTTAAATTAGATAAATAGAAGCTCGGTGAGGCCTCTCTCAGAGGTGTACTTCTCTTGTCCTCTCTTCTGTTTCTTTCTGTCACCACTTTTCTGCATCTTCCTTCTTCTCTGATTTCCACCCTCCACATTCCTCTTCACCCCCGTTTTGTTCTCTTCCACCTCTCCTCTGGTCCTGGTTCTCTTTCCTTCCTTCTCTCCATCTCTTGGTCCTGGTCCTTCTGAGAGCACATCTTCTTGTGCTGGAACGGAGGTGAGGTGTGGTGATGTGCAGTGGTGAGGACATGAAGTTATGGACTGGAATGATGCTAGAATAATGCTTCTCATCCAGGAGCCATGCTCCCAAGTGGTTCTCCAGGGAAAGGCTATGTTGTCAGCGTGAGATTATTCTAGTTTTTCCTTAGTTACAGCTTTCTCCTCCCTTCCATCCAGACAGAGTCCCTCAGAAAGCTGAATGCTGCAGTGGCGTTGGCGAGGGCTGCATAGATTCTCTCCAGTGTGAAAGTGTGGCTCAAATAGAACTTCCTGTAGGTGTAGGAGAGAAAAACTTTCAATAAGATATAACACCTTAAAAGCTCTTCTGTGGGCACCTAGATACTTCTGTTAATTTTTTAAATTGTCAACTATTAATAACAGGTAACTTGTAAGAGTTAGTGGTTTATTGATAATACTTTACTCTGGAAAACATATAACCACTTCTACCTTCTTTAAGGGTCTCTCTCTGGTCAGACAGAGGCACAAAGGAAGTATTTAATGAATAACTGTTAAATGAATACATGGATGGATGGATGAGGGTTGGAGTTTGGGAAGATAAGGGCTGGGCCCCAGCTAGGGCCCCTAGCTCCTTCCCACTCTCCTCAGTGGAAGGTTGGGGCCCCCAAGGAGCTCAGGGAAGGAAAAGGAGCTCCCCCCTCCCCGCTGCAGAGGCAGACCCTCATGCCTCCCACACTGCAGGGAGAAGGCAGCTCTAGTGACGACAGCGTCCTGCTGGTCTCTGTCCCTTCAGAGCCACTTGCAGGAACTCCCAGGGCCCTCTGGTGGCCCTGGAGGTGCCATACTTAGGGTTTCACTCAGGCCAGTTGGAGGTAAAGAAGAACAGGGCAAGAAGAAAGAGGGCTGAGGGCTTCCCTGGTGGTGCAGTGGTTAAGAATCCGCCTGCCAGTGCAGGGGACATGGGTTCGAGCCCTGGTCCGGGAAGATCCCACATGCCACGGAGCAACTAAGCCCGTGTGCCACAACTACTGAGGCTACGCTCTAGAGCCCGCGAGCCACAACTACTGAAGCCTGAGCGCCTAGAGCCCGTGGTCCACAATGAGAGAAGCCCGCGCACCACCACGAAGAGTAGCTCCCGCTCACCGCAACTAGAGAAAGCCCGCGCGCAGCAACGAAGACCCAACACAGCCAAAAATAAATAAATAAATTTATTTATTAAAAAATAAAATAATAATTTAAAAAAAAAGAAAGAGGCCCCCCACTCCCACCCCACAGCCTCCTGGAATCATCCCCAGGACCCTAGGACCTGAACCCAGACCTGAGGTAGAATTCCAGGCCTGTCCCAGGAAGGCAGCTGGATTAATCCCATCACCGTACCTATGAGTGGTGCCAGCTGGGGCCGGTGGAGGCTGCCAGAGTGCTGAGGAGTGAGAGGGGCTGCAGCCCAGTGGGGTTCTCTCTTTCCCACTCTCCATAGGTGAACGACTCCCTCCAACTGAGGTCATGGGTGCAAGGGATGGCGTCTTCGCTGGGACGTTTTTTTTCTAGGTCAAAAAGGGAATGCATTTGTGTACTTTAATTCACAGAGCACTCTTACAGAGGCCAGCCAACATTTGCGAGGTGCTTATTATGGGCCAGGCACTGTTCCAAACAGTTACAGGTGTCAATGCTCTTTTAATACTCACAACAACCCCCGAGAGGTCAGTGCTGCCATAGTCCCCATTTGATGCATGAGGATTCTGAGGCCCAGCAAGTTTAAGTCACTTACCTGTGGTCACAAAATGACGAGGCAAGGCCAGAATTCAAAGCCAGATAACCAGGCGACAGAGCCCGTGTTTTTACCACTACGTCATGTGAACAAGGCAGTACCAGTAAAAGGAGGCAACCAACGTGGCTTGGAGAGGTTAACCAAGTGAATTTCCCTAGGAGATTCAGCTAGCTGAACTGGCAATGGCCTTTGAACCCAGATGGCCTGAAGCCAGAGCCTGTTCCTGGTCCACTTGGCTTCAGCTACTCAAAGGGTGGCTTGCAGCCTAGCAGCCTTGGCATCACCTAGAGCATGTGAAAAATGCAGTCTCAGGTCCACCCAGACCCACTGAATCAGAATCTGCATATTAACAAGATCCTCAGGGGATCATTTGCACATGAAAGTTTGGGAAGCACTGTGATAGGTCACACCACCCACTGATAGGGAGTTGAAAGATTCAACTACACAGGTAAGCTTGGGGACGCTGGCTTTTCCAAATGTAGCGCCCACGCTCTTTCTCTCCCTCTCTCTCTCTCTGTCTCTGTCTCTCTCTCTCTCTCTTTGTCTCTCGTCATCCAAAAGTGCCAAGAGGCTGGGGTGTGACTGTCCTTCCAAACTGAAAGGGTACACTACCTGGCCCAAAGAGAAAAGAGGGGTTCCTTCAGCTCCGAGGAAAGAGCAGGGTCCTGAGGACACCCCAGGATGGTTAACTGAAATCATCCTAGGGTCATCTTGGGAACAACAGTTCCCACGACACAGATGGCCTATGAGTCTGAAATTCTAGCTGTTCTCTCAAGTCCTAGAAATAAGTTTGAAATATTCTCTATTTCTGTCTTCTTTAACTCTAATCTCATGCGGTATGTTTTGAGTGTATGTGTATGTGTGTGTATGTGTGTGTGTGTCTGTGTTTGAATGTATGTGGAAAAACATTAATTAATGAATCACCATTGTATTAGCAGTCACATAATATGAGAAAGCACTTCTAGACTTGGAGAAAACATGGGCCAGCAATCAGCTCTATTTACCATCTAGAACAAGGGTTGTGAACTGGCAGCCTCCGGGCTCACTTTGGTCTGTGGATACCTTTATTTTGCCCACTAAGTGTTGGCCTGTACTGTACTTTAGTATTTTATGAAGTGAGGGGGGGGGTATGTGATATAAAAATTCACATTTTTGTTTTTTCTTGAAAAATCAGAGTATCTGGCAACCCCAGGCTTGTGTTGCAGCCTGGCAACAATTAGTTGAAGCTTTAATTGAAACGTTCACTTTTTCATGCCACTGTCCCCACCACTCCCTATTGTCTCCTCAATGCTGAAACCAAGTGTCAGCCCAGCTGTTGTTTTACCAATGATAGAGTTGAGAGAAAACCCAGCCACTTCTTATATCTATGACACTTAGTCGCTTTACTCCTCTATACCCCCTGCAGATGTTTGAGCTGCAACCCCTGGTTTGGATAAAAGTTGGCACAGCTCCCCTGGGATCTACACATTCCTCTAAATCTCTAAATATAACATGATATTCTGACTGCCCCCTGAGCCAATTTGGAGGAATAATTTCTTAGTGGTGTGGTGCACAAATATTTATTGAGCTCCTATTGTGTTCCCAGCCCTGTGCTTGCCACTGTAGAAATTCAGAGGCACCAGAAAAATTTAGTATTGGTTGAAGAAACAAGACTTAAGCCTATGAGACAATCAGGGATAGTATGTTGTGTAAGAGAGGTTATGAGCAAGGAGAGATTTGTCTGGGCAGGAAGGTGTCGTGAGTGGACCTGAAAGGTTAGGTAGGGTTTAGGGTGGCATCAGGAGGAAGGGAGGAGAGGGGGATGAATAAGGCATGGGGAAGGGTAGCTGAGGTTTGACCAGAGCAGAAGATTTGGGCTGGAGAACAGGAGGAGTCAGAGGGCTCCCATTTGAGGAGGGGACAGTGACCAGGTGAGATGGGTACGAGCGGAAAGTTCATGCAGGATCATCCATGCCATAATGAGTGGATCTGGGGTAAACTAGAACCCAGAAATAAATCGGGAACAGGGCTGCTGTTTCCAGAATGGGTCATGCTGTCTCACACAGACTCTGCGTCTCTTCCTAGAAACCCCGCCTCATCTGCCTTGGCCAGCCCACTCTTACTTATCCTCTCTGACTCAGCTCAGACCCCAGGCCTTCTGGGACAGCTTCCCGGGAGGAGGGAGAGAGGCCTGCCTTTGTGCGCCTGTGGCACCCCAGGCTTGAGCTTTGAATGTTGCCTGGAAGGAGAGGTTATGTAATTTGGGGATTTACCCATCTGACTCCAAAAATTATAAACCCCTTGAAGGGGGTGCTGTGTCTTTCTTCACTGTGATTCCAAAGCCTTCAACAGTGTTTGGCACTTACCAAGTGCTCAGTGCATGCTTTTGAATGAATAAATGAATGAATGAACTAGCAGAAGATTGCTGCCGTGGTCCAGGCAAGAGATGATAAAGTGGACTAGGGTGGGATCTGTGGGAGTAGAAATGAAGTAAAGAATATAAGAAACATTTGAAAGAAAGGAATTAATAGGATTTGATGCCAAATTGACTATGGTGGCCAAAGATCCCGGAGGAACTCAAACTAAGGTACAGGAGGATGACGGCAACCCTGACGGCACCAGGAAAGTTGGAGTGGGGTACTAGAGGCAATCTTACTCCTATATCTGCAGAGCAGAAAATTCTCCGAGACAAGGGTGCCCCGTGCCCTCCGTTACCTGGACTGTCCTTTTTTTTCTCTGTCTTTCTGCTGCTCCTGGAACTCCAGCCACTTCAGGATCAAGAAAATGGAAATCAAAAGGAAAAGAATAGAGCATGAAACTCTCATTTTAAATATTGTTTCCAGTTATATTTTTCCTGATGCAACAAAAGCTTTAGAGGCAGATATAAATGTGAAAAAGGCCAGCTGTGACTATATTGGGTGGGTGTGACGCATATTAAAGTAGCAGAAGAAAAAATAGGGAAGGGGGAGGCGGGATGGGGTGGAGTTTGGGCAGCAGAACCCAGGCTGGTGATACTGCTGAGGTGGAGTGGGTGTGACTCCATCTGTTTGGTCCTGCGTCTTGGCCATTTATTTTATTTGCTGTACATTGCATGTTGCTGCCAACGTGCAAAAACTGCTATAACCGCAACCAGACTAGAACCTGTCTAAATGAGGAGAAAAATCATCACTCAGGGCTTCATGCTGAAAAATTAAAGAGAAGAAACTAAATGTCTGTACAAAGCAATTATTGAGAGAAGGAAGCAAAAATTCAATGTTCCCTGTTTCTCACATCCCTCTGATCCGTCTTGTACATGACAGCCCAGACTCAGTTGCCATAGCTCCCTGGCTGGTCCCTCCACACCTAGCTTCCCTCTCTTCAAATAACTGTCACGGCAACAGCCAGCATGACCTTTTAAAAATATACATGGGATCACGCCACTTCCCTGTTTAAAATGCTGCTAAGGATCCCATTACACTTAAAGTCTAAATCCATTCGCATGGCTTCCCAGCCCCTGCCTGGCTTGGTCCCTGCCCACTTCTACGTATGTCGTCCTACCACCATCCCCACTTCCCTACTGGCCTTCCTTCCCTTTCTCTGCACTCACCAAGCCTCTTCCTCAGGGCGAAGCCTCATTTGTTGCCTTACCCTGCACAGCTTTCTCCACCCTTTAACTGGCTTGTGCATGTTTCTCCTTCAGGTCTTTGACTCCTCTGACCTCCTGGAGATACTAAAAGCTGTCTGTGCCAGAGACTGCCAGTAGGTCCCGAGCATGCCCTTTTCCCTTCTCCCTCCGGGGCAGAACATCTAATTTTGTGTTGGGCCCATGGCTATGTGGAATGGAGGCTGCATTTCCCAGCCTCCTTTGCAGCTGGGTGTGGCCATGTGACTGAATTGTGACCAGTGAGGTATAAACAGAAGCCGTCCTTCCCAGAGTAATAAAGAAAATCTCTAAGTTAACATTCTAAGACAGTCAAAATATCTTGCTATTAGATATCAAATATCTTCCTCCATTAGAGTCCAGGGCTCTCCAGCTCAGCAATGTGACATCTTACCATCTTACATCTTCCTTCATTACAGATCTCTGTATGATATACAGAGTGACAACCACAGTATAAATTCTTTAACAGCGGGCAACTAACAAGTCTTTTTCTTGTGTTAATAGTTTTTCTACTTCCAGCTCAAGTTAGAATTAATAATACAAGCTAATTTTTTTCTTTTTGGCCGCGCCTCGCAGCTTGCGGGATCTCAGTTCCCCGACCAGGAATTGAACCCAGGCCCTCAGCAGTGAGAGCGCAGAGTCCTAACCACAGGACCGCCAGGGAGTTCCCTACAAGTTAGTATTAATTGAGAGTTTATTACATCCTCCTGTAAATTTGCTGAGGATGGGCCGAGCACTCGATGCACGTGAGCTCATTTAATCCTGACACGAACTGCTTGAGGCTGGCAGTACCGCAATTTCTACTTTATAGGTGTAAAAACCAAGGCCCAGCAGAGTTAAGCAATATGCCCCCAAGGGCTCATAGTCAGAGTGGTGACTTGGGCCCAGGGTTGTGTGAGCTCTTACCCATTATGAGAGATTGCATCCTCTGAGCTCTCCTGGTTTTCAGTTTATTACTGGCATTCACAAAGAAAACTTTCTTTTTTTAAATTCTGTCTCTGAGTTGCTGGTCCCTGTTATGACAAAAATCTCCTTCTCTCTGACATCTCATTTTTCTCTTCTGGTGACATTTACTAAATTTTTTTCTGTTCTTCCTTTTCTTTGACACCACAAATCAAGTTCACTAGGACCCCGGTTCCCATTTTATCTTTGCTCTCTGGCCGTGGTGCCCTGTGGTCTAAGTGCTCTCGACCTCTGTCTCTCTCATACCAACCAGTCTTAAGGCGCAACCCTAAGTCATCTGTACATGTAAGGACATTTCCTCAGGCATGGAGAAGACAGGCCTGCAGGAGGGAGCTTTCCAGAAAACATTAAAAAAAAAAAAAAGTGACTATAGAAGCTCCATAAAGTTCAAGCAGAGGCCAGGTAAGTAGGTAACGGAACCCAGTGACAGATTATGACATTTTAAACAACGTTTTGATTACTTTTCTGTAGGACTAGAAACTAGTTTAGAAATTAGGTTTTACTTTTCCACCTGTGTTACTAATTTATTCTGAATATTGAAGAAGCTACTTTCCATTTTTTATAAAATTCCTCCTCTGGGGTCAAGCCCACGATGCTTGTGGAGAAGAAGAATTAGGCAAAGAGACCAGGAAAAGGTTGCCCTGAGTCAAGAATACAGACTGGATACTGAGGGGCAATACTTCATGCAACTCCCTGTGCCCATTAACCAAGATAACTTGGTTTCTGGATCTCCCAGCGCAGACCATCTGGGGACGTCATGCCGGCTGGATTTGAGTCATGTACCTGAACTGGTTGTGCTGGTGCAAGTCGGCAAAAATCTGAGAGAGGGCCTCACTCTCCCCCTTGGCCATCAGCTGCGCGAGGCTCTCACTGGGCTGGGAGGCTTGGAGTTTCTTCTGCACTAACTAGATGGAGGAAAAAAGCAAAACCTGGTGTAAGTTCTCAGCATCTCTGCATTTTCCTAATATCATGGTCCAGACCCTAAAGGTTAGAACTCAGCTGTCCTATCAGACAGAGCCATGCCACCTGCACAGAGAGGCAATTCTGAGGCCATATCTGTTTGTTTATACCCCCGTACTCTTATAAATATCCTTTGGTGTCCCAAGAATAACATTGTCCCTGAAAACTTTACACATAATTTAGTAGATAAGCTATTCTTATTAACATACCTTAATACGTTATTGAATAGCCTATTAATATAAACTTTAATAAAGCTTATGCTACTTGGTTTTATATTTAAATGGAAGGGGATTAAATGTTTATTGTAGGAATTTAATGTTTTTCAAATTCATTTCTCTAAGAAATATCCTACGTTGAGCTACTTTTTATGCCAGAGTAAAACTGCCTTTTTTCCTGTTGCCTGTGATACCCCAGAGATGCCCCAGTTGTGCACACTGCTCATAGCCATTCAATATTTATTGAATATCAACTACGTGCCAGGCACTGGGGAATCGAAGTGATGAAAACAGATAAAAATCTCGGCCTTCATGGATTTTGTGTTGTAACTCAAGTCAGGCTTCTGTTCATTATACTATAAGGCCTGGGGCAAAAAGGCCCAGGTGGCTTCCCTGAATTCTATCAAATATTTAAAGAAGTAGTAACACCAATCGTCACAAACTCAGAAACAGAGGAGGAGGGAACACTTCCCAAATTACTCAGTAAGGGGAGTATTACCCTGATACCAAAGCCAGGCTATCACAAGAAAACTACAGACCAATATCTCTAATGAACATAGATGCAAAACTCCTTAACAAAATGCTAGTGAACCAGATCCAGTAATATATAAAAAGGATCATACAGACCGTAACCAAATGGAATTTATTGCAGGAACACAAGGCTGGTTTAACATCTAAAAGTGAATTAATGTAATATACTATATTAATAGAATAAAGGACAAAATATGTGATCATCTCAGCAGATGGAGAAAAAGCATCTGACAAAATTTAATACCCACTCATGATAAAAATTCTCAATAAACAAGGAATAGAAGGGAATTTCCTGAACCTTATAAAGGGCATCTACAAAAATCCCATGGTTAACATCATACTTAATAAAAGACTCGATGTTTTTCCCCCAATACCAGGAACAAGGCAAGGATGTCTACTTTTGCTACTTCTATGAAACATTGTACTGAAGGTTCTAACTAATGCAATAAGGCAATAAACAAATAAATGGATCCAAACTGGAAATGAAGTTAAGCTGTCTTTATTCGCAGATGACATGAATGTATGCACATATGTAGAAAATCCCAAGGAATCCACAAAAACTACTACAACTGATAAACAAGATTAATACACAAAAACCAATTGTATTCCTGTACACTTTCAATGACTGATGCAAAAATTAAATTAAGAAAACAATTCCATTCACAATAATATCAACAACAATCAAATACTTAGGAATATATTGAACAAAAGAAGTGTAGAACTTGTAAACTGAAAGCTACAAAACATTGCTAAGGGAAATTAAATTAGATTGACATAAATGGAAACACATTTGATATACATGTATTAAAAGACTCAATATTGTCAAGATGGCAATTTTCCCCAAATTGATATATAAATTCCACATGTCCTTATCAAAATTCCAGCAGGCTTTTTTTTTTTTTTGTAGAAATCGACAAGTTGATCCTAAAATTTACATGGAAATGCAAAGGATCTGGAATAGCCAAAACAATTTGAAAAAGAGCAAAACTGGAAGATTTACAACACCCAATTTCAAAACTTACTATAAAGCTACATTAATCAAGACATTGTGGGATTGGCACAAGAATAGGCAAACGAATCAATGGAACAGAACTGAGAAGCCAGAAATAGAGCCTTACATTTATGGTCAATTGATTTTTGGCAAAGATGCCAAGACAATTCAATGTGGAAAGGATAGGCTTTTCAACAAATGGTACTAGGACAGTTGTATATCCACATGCTAAAAAAAAAAAAAAGTACTTAAAAAAGTACCCCTACCTCACATCATACACAAATATTAATTCAAAATGGATCAGAGACCTAAATGTAAGAGCTAAGTCTTCTAGACTTCTAGAAGAAAATATAGGATAACATCTTAGTGACTTTGGGTTGAGCAAAGAGTTTTTAGATACAACACCAAAAGCCTGACCCATAAAAGAAAAAATTGATAAACTGCATTTCATCAAAATTTTAAACTTCTGGGTTTCCCTGGTGGTGCAGCGGTTAAGAATCCACCTGCCAATGCAGGGGACACGGGTTCAAGCCCTGGTCCGGGAGGATCCCACACGCTGTGGAGCAACTAAGCCCGCGCGCTGCAACTACTAAAGCCTGCGTGCCTAGAGCCCGTGCTCTGCAACAAGAGAAGCCACCGCAATGAGAAGCCCGTGCACTGCAACGACGAGTGGTCCCTGTTCGCCGCAACTAGAGAAAGCCTGCGTGCAGCAACAAAGACCCAACGCAGCCAAAAATAAAAATAAATAAAATAAATAAATAAAATAAAATTTTAAACTTTTGCTCCTCAAAAGACATCATTAAGAAAATGAAAAGACAACTCACGGACTAGGAGAAAATATTTACAAATCATACATCTGATAAAGGACTTGTATCCAGAATATGCAAAGAACTCTTACAACTCAATAAGAAGAAAACAATCAATTTAAAAATAGGCAAGGGACTTCCTTGGTGGTCCAGTGGTTAAGACTCTGCGCTTCCACTGCAGGGGGCCTGGGTTTGATCTCTGGTCAGGGAACTAGATCCCACATGCATGCCACAACTAAGAGTTTGCATGCCACAACTAAGAGTTTGCATGCCACAACTAAGGAGCAGGCGAGCTGCAACTAAGAAGCCGGCCTGCCTCAACTAAGACCTGGCACAACCAAATAAATAAATAAAATAGATATATATTTTTTAAAGTTTCAAGAAAGATTTGAATAGAAATTTCACCAAGAAGATACATAAATGACTAATAAGCCCATGTAAAGTTGCTCGACAGGAAACCCTAATTAAAAACATAACACATCCACTAGAATGACTTTAATTAAAAAGATAATACCGGGCTTCCCTGGTGGCGCAGTAGTTGAGAGTCCGCCTGCTGATGCAGGGGACACGGGTTCGTGCCCTGGTCCTGGAAGATCCCACATGCCGCAGAGCGGCTGGGCCCGTGAGCCATGGCTGCTGAGCCTGCGCGCGCGTCTGGAGCCTGTGCTCCGCAATGGGAGAGGCCACAACAGTGAGAGGCCCGAATACCGCAAAAAAACAAACAAACAAACAAAAAGATAATACCATTGTTTTGTTTTTGTTTTTGTTTTTTTTGGCCGTGTGGCTTGTGGAATTTTAGTTCCCTGACCAGGGATTGAACCCAGGCCCTCAGCAGTGAACAGAGTCCTAACCACTGAACCGCCAGGGAATTCCCAACAATACCATTGCTGGTGAAGATGCGGAGAAACTAAAATGCTCATGCATTACTGGAGGGAATGTAAAATGGTACTGTCACCTTGGAAAACAGTTTGCCGGTTTAAACACATACCATATGACCCAGCAATTCCAATTCCTTGGAATCTACCCATGACAAATGAAAACATACCCTAACATACATCTATACAAAAACTTGTACACAAATGTCCACAGCAGCATTATTCATAATAGCCCCAAACTGGAAACAATCCAAATGTCCATCAACTGGTGAATAGATAAAACATGGTATATCTATACAATTGAATACTATTCAGCAATTGAAAGGAATAAATTATTGATAATCTGTGACTCTACCCTAGAGTTGGCCCCATGCTATGATATGGATGAACTTGAAAAACCTTATGCTAAGTGAGAGAAGCCAGACACGAAAGCCTATATATTATAGGATTCCATTTATATGAAATGTTTCAGAAATATGAGTAGAGATTGAAGACAGATCAGTGGCTGCCTAGGGCAGAAAGTAGGAACAGGGAATGACTGCAAATGGGCATGAGGGAATTTTTTAGGGTGATAGAAATGTTCTAAAACTGGATTGTGGTGATGGTTGCACAACTCCATACATTTACTGAAAAATTTGAACTGTGCACTCAGGTGAATTTTAATCAGTAAAGCTGGTCAGAAAAGGCCTAAGGCAAGGCTTCCCAGGGTGCCCCCGTATCAGCTCACTGAAGCTCTACAGCTCAGCTCTGACCTTGGCTGGAGGAGCCAATGGTGCCCACTTACCTGTGAGTCTCCTGAGGGACTGCAGCTGTTCTTGGGTACCAGGCAGTGAGTGACGAGAATCCTAGGGTCTTTGGTGGTGATGGACAGGCCCTTCTGCAGAATTTGAACCAGTCGGGTCCAGAAGTGGAAGACAGTCTGAGGGTGGTCAGGGTGGAGCCTTAGGTAGTATATCTTCTCCGTGACTGTCCTCAACCGCAGGACACGTTGAAAGCGGTCACAGACCTGGAGCTCCACAAACTTCAAAGGGAGAATCCTGAAGGCGTGAGGGAAGACACATATTGCTTCTGATCCAACCCTGTCTTCATTAAAATGAGGAGTGTCTCCTTCAGAATCGAGGCTTTGGTGGGTAGGAGAGAGAATGCTTAGCACCGTGGTGCTCAAACTTTGGGGAGATCAGATTCACCTGGGGAGCTTGTTTAAAATGCAGACGCTTCAAGATAACCCCAAAGATTCAGATTCAGTAGGTCTGGGGTGAGCCCCTGGAATCTACATTCTAACCTCTACCCATCCTGCCATGATTCTCATGCTGGTGTTCCCTGGATCCTGCTTGAGAGGGACAGCCTGGGAGTAAGGTAGCTGGGATCATAGGGCTTTTCAATTTCCTTCTTGAGAGCACAACAGGAGCTGGGTCCCACTGTCCAGCTTGTCCATTCATTGACCTCAATGCCTCCATTACTCTTCCCAAAGGAGCTAAGATTCAAGGAGCTGGCTTTGGATCTAGTATTAGTCAGCTGGGTCTGGGCTGTACTTGCCATAGGTGTACCTAGAACATAATGGAGAGGTCTATCACTGAAGCAACATGGAGCAATGAAGGGTTTACTTGGACTTCTGGGAATATCTAGAGATTCCTGAAATATCCTACAGAAGAGGCTCAAACATCTAAAAGGGCCGTTTCATCCCCGACAAGCATAATGTTACAGCTCCAAGTAAGACTTCGTTCCACTCACTTTCCCAGTAGGAAGACTGCAATGCAGCAAGTAACTTGTGACTCAAAAATTATTTGAGTCTAGTTAGTTGCATAAGGACTAGAACCTGCATCTCCCAGCCAGTGCTTCATCTGCCAGACTGCCTGGCTTCCTTGCCCCTTGGCCCCAAGTGGAGAGATTTCCTAAGAATTCAGTGCAGTGAATGCAGCGAGAAGGAAAGAGGGCATGTAGACTGGCCCTCACTCCTGTCCACTTTATGGCCCCCCTTTGCCCCCCTTCAGGATGCTTACCTCTTCAGGATGATCTTGGGGGCTGTAGTTGGTTGGTTCCATGTCTGGCTCTGCCCATGGTGCCATTTGACGTTGGCCATGAAGAGGATGTTGGGAAGAGGCAGGCAGGGCACAGAGGAGGTCACCCCAAGGGCCATGGTGTTGGAGGCTTTGTAGATGCCTATCCAGTTCCTGCTCTTTTTGACCTGCAAAGCAGCACCCCCAGGGCACAGTCTGAGCACCGGCAGAAGCAGCAGTATGCTTCAGGCGAGAGCTTCTCAGACTCAGCACCATTCACAGTTTGGGCTGGATAATTCTTTGCTTGGGGGAGGAGCTGTCCTGTGCATTGTAAGATATTTAGCAGCGTCCATGGCCTCTGCCCAATAGATGCCAGGAGCAATCTCCACCCTCCCCCCATACAAATTGCGATAACCCAAAATGTCTTCAGACATTGCCAAATGCCCCCTGGTGGCAGGGGCAAAATCATCGCTTGTTGGGAACCACAGTTTTAACCTATATTGGTTAAACAACTGTACCAGTATTTACTTTACCTACTATTAGCGATTGCCCACAAGAGTTCCTTGACGTGTGTCACACTTCTGTGAATCCTCCCCAGACTGTTTCCTGGATTTTCTTTGAAAAACCTGTCCTTTGGCACTTTCTTGAGGGGCCCTATTACCTCCTGCACCTTTTCTGCACTGTCAGGTCCCTGTAACTTCCAAGTTCTGTTTATTCTGGGTTCCATCTGGCCTGAGGGGAGCCCAGACAAGGAAACAAAAATGCACTGAGTGCCGTTGCACTAAGGCCTTTGCCTCCTGTGTTTCATGGAACAGCCAGGTCAGTCCCACCCTTATTACAATAGAGGAAACTGGGATTCAGGGTGTGCAGGTCACCTTCCTGATGACACCTCCTGATAAGAAAGCAGTGGACCGGACTCTGAGCCCAGATCTCTCCGGGCATCCAGCTCCTATTCTTTCACCCACCAACATTTCTGTTCTGAACCCTCAAAGGGCAGCTTATTTTACCGCCTCTTTGTTCATCTGCTTTGAGCTGACAGCCTGGAGGAGGAAGTAAATTGAGGGAGGAAGCTACCAAATCCTCCACTCAGAGCAGACAACACTTGACCTCTCTCCCCAGAGTGACTGCAGGAGAAAACCTATCTGGAGCTCTGCAAAGTCAGGGTCAGATGGGGTATCCTTGCCTTAGGTTCCTCTCTTTGCCTCAGTTGTCACTCCACTCCAGTTCCAGGGACAGACTCTCCGTCACATTGTGGGAACAGATTTAGAGGAATCAAGGAGTGCCATTCTGAGCGGCCCAAGAGTACCTGGACAAAGTTGCTTTCAAACACCACTGATTCAGGAAACAGGTTCAATTCTGGAGAATGAACCATCTGGCAGAGCAGCCCCTCCTCCACACCCAGGCCCACTCCAGGATTTGGTTCCCTATCCACAGGAAAGAGGCGCCTGAATTCTTCCCAGGCATTCAGGGAAGGGAAGGTTGGATAGGATCTTGTGACTTTGACTGTCTTCTTCGATTTGTTCCAAGTCTTTCTATGTGGAACTGATGACAACATTTCCGCACATGCTCAGGGGCCTGCTGCGCATTTGTCCTGGGATCTCTCTCTTCCCTTCTGGCCTTGGGCAGCTGGCCAAGGCCTGGGACCACCAATCAGATCACAATGATGAATGGATGACATCATGAAAAACCAGGGCAGGCCTGCAGGAAAGGGAAATGCAGAGGAGCCTCCCTTTTCCTCCAGGGTGCTTTTACAGCTTGTTTAGTGCCCTGACAGGCCCCAGCCCTTCTCAGGACCTGAGCTCCCCCAGAACTTGCTAAGAAAGTACTGAACCAGGCACAAAGCAAAGAAGGAAGGCTGTTAGGAAGCTCCTTCTGCTTCTAAAAGGAAAATACCCTCCCTGCCTTTCAACCCTCCCTTACTCTGAATGCGACTACCCCCAAAGAATTTTTTTATTTATTTTTATTTTTGTTTTCCCCCAAAGAGTTTTAAAGGCTGTTGTCAATTTAAAACCCAGCCTTCCTGAGCTTTGTACCATGTGGGCCCCACATACCCTGGTTTATCTGCAGTAGCCTTTGCTGTTTCTGGAAGGAGTTGAGGGGCTCTAGGTGCCTGCTGTATGTTCTCCTACAGCTGGCTGGCTACTTCTGCGGGCCTTATTTCCCTGAGGAAGTCACACTGAAGAACTGTAGAAACAAGCAGTTTCTTACCCAGAGGCTGGCTTGGTGAGGGTACCAGCTGAGAGGAATAGAATCCCAATGAGCAGCTCTGCTGGATCAACAAGCCCAGGAAGAAAGAGCCCAGATCTTGGGGTGGCTAGATCAGAGGCAAAGAACCAAGCAGCCTGACTGCTATTCAAGTCTATTTCAGGGAGAAATCACATTCTAGTTTGGACAAAATTCCAGAATCTATTAATCATCAAGGTACATTCACCATCAAGGTTAAATACAGTCAATTTAGAAAAGCAATCTGACAACCAACATATGCAAAGTACAAGCATGGAGGTTTATTTTTGTGTTTCATTAACAAGTCAGGGAGAAGGCTGAAAGGTCACAAGGCTTCCCTTATCTGATTCATTCAGCTCCCTCTCTGAGTCGTTTCCATTACGCCCCTGCTCTATCGGCTCCCTCATGGCTAAAGCAACTTCTGCACTCACGTTCCTTGCTTTCTTTTGTTTACCATGTGGGAGAAATGTCCTCTATGGTAACATTCTTTAAGGATGGGGTCAGAGACTGCATCCTGTGGTTTACATTTCCCTGCAAACAACATACAGTACAAAAGTGATGGCAGTCATACGCGGATATGATGCTTTTCACAGTTAAAGCTTACTTGCAACAGTAAATCTTATTGGCTTAGATACATGGTTTGGATGTATTTGGCCACTGAGACATTCAAAAATTCCCTTCAATATGGAAGATGACTTTTTCTCTTTACAAGCCTGTTGAGCCCATTTTTGTGGTGTGTAGAGGGTAGCTTTTTAGCACCCAGTCTAAATAGCTAATTGTGAGGAAGCAAGCTTTCAGCTCTAAACAAAATGCTAAACAATGATAAAATGGTGCCTTAAGTTCCTATTCCTTCCTACCTGCCCCCATCAAACCTCAAAAACTAGCACAGTGAATCTTTAAAAAAACATTTGACAGATACTTAGTTGTCTGTCCCAATATCCATTCTCTCCATTCCTTTAGTAATAGAATGGTTGGTTTTTAGTTGGACACAAGTTTCTGGAATAAATATGTCATTTCCTGGCCTCCCTTATAGCTAGGTAAGCCATAGGACAAAAAAAAAAAAAAAAAAAAGAGGTAAACTCAAGTGTTGGGTGAAATTTCTATGAGGAATCATTATGGGAAGGGGATATGCTCTTTTCCACTCCTTGTTTTTCCCTTCTGACTGGAATACAGATTTGATGGCTGGAGCTGGAGCAGCCCTTTTGGGCCATGAAGTGGCATGCCAAGGATGGTAGCATAGCAAGATAAAAGGGCTCCAATTCATTGCAAATCATAAAATTATCATATAGTCCTGAACTCTGTACCTCCAGACTTCTTTTAAGTATGAAAGAAATAAAGGTTTTCTGTGACTTTGAGCCAGACTTAAAATAAGCTGATAGAACTATATAAAATGACTATCTACTCTACTGGACAAATTTTACAGGAAATTATGGTACTATTTACCAATAATTCTAAGCAATGAAGAAAATAGGGTTAATTTACAATCAAGTTGGACCTTAAGAATGACAAACAATTTCTGGAAAAAGTTGTATAAATATATATTCCAGTAATATGAATAACTTATTGGTTTTGTTTTTCTGTGTATACATTGATGTTGATGCTGTCACAATTGTTGACTTTTGCACATTTACTGATGAGCACTTTGGTGAGAGTCTCCTCGACTATGTTGATTGTCCTTTGGTTTGAGGCTAAAGTCACTTGGGCAGGGTTGGGTATCATTTCAAAAGCTTGCTCAAGAATGACCAGGAAGGACTTCCCTGGCAGTCCCGTGGTTAAGACTTCGCCTTCCAAGGCAGGGGGTGCGGGTTCAATCCCTGGTCAGGGAGCTAAGGTCCCACATGCCTCAGGGCCAAAAAACCAAAACATAAAACAGAAGCAATATTGTAACAAATTCAATAAAGACTTTGAAAATGTCCACATCAAAAAAATCTTAAAAAAAAAAAAAGAATGATCAGGATATCTGGTTGTCAGTTGAGGCTGGGCCCAGGTTTTGTGGGATTTAAAGCTTATACAATTTTGGAGACTCTTAAAAATAAAAAAGACTGGAAGAAGGGGTGAGTCAGGAGTTATTGTTTAATGGGTACAGAGTTTCAGTTTGGAAAGATGACCAGGACTCAGAGATTAGTTGTGGTGTTGTTTGCACAACAATGTGAATGTATGTACTGCCACTGAACTGTAAACCTAAAAATGGTTAAAATAGTAAATTTTACATTGTGTATCTTTTACCACAATTAAAAAAAAATGCTGGAGCATAAAAAATGAAATTTTAAAATCCTACAAAAGTATGATACAAAATTGCTGGAGGTCCTCCTAGGGCCTTGGAATAGCCCATGTGATTAAGGAACCCTGAAGCTTAAGCTTTATTATCTTCATGGTAAATATGTTCCATTTAAATACGTGTCACTATTTAAAAAAAAACCTGGGACTTCCCTGGTGGCGCAGTGGTTAAGAATCCGCCTGCCAATGCAGGGGACATGGGTTTGAGCCCTGGTCCAGGAAGATCCCACATGCCGCGGAGCAACTAAGCCCGTGCGCCACAACTACTGAGCTCACGTGCCGCAACTAACGAAGCCCATGCACCTAGAGCCCATGCTCCACAACAAGAGAAGCCACCACAATGAGAAGCCCGTACACCGCAACGAAGAGTAGCCCCCACTCGCCGCAACTAGAGAAACCCCATGCGCAGCAACAAAGACCCAATGCAGCCGAAGATAATAAATAAATAAATAAAATTAAAAAAAAAAGAAAGACATAAAACATAAAATTGGAAATAAGGGGCTTCCCTGGTGGCGCAGTGGTTGAGAGTCTGCCTGCCAATGCAGGGAACACGTGTTTGTGTCCTGGTCCGGGAAGATCCCACATGCCGCGGAGCGGCTGGGCCCATGAGCCATGGCCGTTGAGCCTGAGCGTCCGGAGCCTGTGCTCCGCAACGGGAGAGGCCACAACAGTGAGAGGCCCACATACCGCAAAAAAAAAAAAAAAAAAAAAAAATTGAAATAAGGAAACACAAATAAGTACAAGTAATAAGGAAGTACAGGCTCCTGGGTAAAGGTAGTAACATGAAGCTGTATTACTTAGAGTATAATCTAGGTAGTCAAAAGCCCCCAAAATACAGTGAGTTAAACAAAACAGAATTTTGATTCTCTCTTACATAGTGGTCCAAAGGTAAGCAGTCCATAGCTGGTAAGAGTATCTCTGCTATTCTCAACAGGTGGGTTCCAAGGTGGTTGCTCCAGCTCCTACCATTATGATTGCATCCTGGCCAGTGAGAAGGGGAAAGGGGAAGGGGAGTGTACACTCTTTCCTTTTAAGGGCATGGCCTGGTAATGGCATAATCACTTTTGCTCACGTCTCATTGGTTGGAATTCTGTCACATGGCCACATCCAGATACAAGGGAAGCTGGGGAATGTAGCTTTTAGCTGGGTGGCCATGAGCCCATGTAGAACTGTAGAGTTCTATCATTTATTATTTAAGGATGAAGGATATTGGTGGATTATCAGCGGACTCTGCAAAGAAGCATGTCACAGAATTACTCCCTCTGACATCCACAGTAAATACATATTTTTTTTTAACAGCAAAATTTTAACGAGTGACACTCTAACCAGGAAAGAGGTTACGTGGTGGCCAAAGGATAGGGAAAACAGAAAACCTGGGTATGGCCTGATAATAAAGAAAGCAAGTTAATATAATTGTGTGTGTTCTCACAAATTACCCACCACCCCCAAAAGGAGACAGGCAGCCAGAGGGATGAGTAATCAGCTCAGGGAAAACAACAGTAAGAAAAATCTTCAAGAGTAGAAGCCCTTATTGATCAGAGCACTGCCTCTGCAGAGGCAGAAAAGCTCAGCTGGGCTCACCGTTTTTCAGATCTCCAAGTTGAATTGACAAAGATTATTCCATGAGAACAGGATGCATCTCCAACCAGAGAAAAGGACATTTAAAGGGCCATCAGGAGAGAGAGCACAGCCCAAGATCTCACCTGGACGGACAGTCCAGAAGAGATTGGAGATGAGAAGTGAGTTGGAGTGAGGGCAGAACAGGCAGGATGTAGCTGAGGGGCTGGGAAAGGGCGGGAGAGAGCCTAGGAGGGAGAGATGGCACTCATGGGATTGCACCAGGGCACGAGTGATGCTGTCAGGGACTTGCTTCCCTGAGAGCTACGGAGGTGTGGGAACAGCAGAGCAAAGGAGCAGCCCCAGGGTGAGGTGAGAGCAGGAGAAAGTGGAGACAGCAAAGTAGGCTTAAAGTTGTCTGTTCAAGTATCATCAAGTCAACCAGGAAATATCCAGGAGAAGGTCAATACTCCCGTATGATGGTCCTCAACCTTGTCCGACCCAAGTCCCCTTTTCATGGCAAATATTTCGTAACACCTCTTCTGCTGTTCTGAAATAAAATACAGTGATTATACCATATATAAATATAAATATATACACATATAGGTTTTCAAAATCGATGTGCTAGCTCAACTGTCATATAAAAGGAAAAACTATAATAAAAATATATATTCTAATATGTAAATGCTTGTGTATGACTCTTAGAAGTCAGAATGAAAGCTAATCAGAGACCTGTACTCAGAACGCAGTAGTTACAAAAAAAAAAATACCCTTGAAGGTGTATTGAACTGGCTTCTGAAAAACAGTAAAAGCCCACTATAGTTTGACAAGTGAGGTCCCAAATAGTCAATCAGGTGCTGTGGCGTTCTTCTGAAGTTAATAAAATACCTGGGGTTAGCCTACTCAGCCAAGGGGCTGGGAGGTGCAGATCCAATCCACTAGGGTCCCGCCTGTAGTGTGGCGCCACCTGGCGCCAGTCATTCGCTCTGCTACATCGTCAAGAATCCGGGTCTTGGGGTTGGGCTGGGCCCCTGGTTTAGCAACTAGGCTGGGCTGAGCCTGCAACCAAAGGTCTCAGTGATGACGGCTGACAGAAATGGGCGCAAGAGGGACTGACACTTATGAGAAGAGGCCCAGAGGCCATTGGCCCTACTGCCCTCTGGACTTTGAGACTCACAAGCTGCCCAAAGTTCGTGTCAAGCTGTTCTGGGCTTTACTTTTCTCACCTGTAAGGTATAGTTCAAAGTAACGGCTATCTCACACAATTGGGAAAATTACATTAGATTGTAGAAGTGGAGACAATTTGAAAAATTCAAAGCGTTTACAAATGGAATGTCCCGAGTGCGCATGTGTGATGATCTGATACCACTAGTTGCCACATTCTTCTTGCAACTAGGCAAGGCCCTTGCATGGTGGTGAGGGGAGGGATAGATATGACAGAAATTCTTTTCGTTCTTTGTGCAAGGCAGTGTGGAGACTTTACGGGGCTATAAGACCAACTTAGAATAAATTATGACTACTTCTTTGTTTGTCATGGACACATGGTGTGTTCCCGGTTATTGTTGCAACTATTAACATTCAAAAACAGGGTTTTGCTTGGGGGCATAATAAAAAAAACGTACCTCTTCAATGGGGAAATGAGTTGATTTATCCTAAGTCAGGCAGGAATCAGAGACAGATTCGAAAACCTGAACCATCCTCTCTCGGTGTATTTCTAGATTGTTGTATTTCTGGTTGTTTCCATTCAAGTTATAGCTCCTGAAAGTGGCCTTAGCCTTAATAATTCTAGATTTTCATTTATTATTTTTTTTAATTGCCATTGGTAATTTTTTTAATATATAAATTTATTTATTTTTGGCTGCATTGGGTCTTCGTTGCTGCGTGCGGGCTTTCTCTGGTGGCGAGCAGGGGCTACTCTTTGTTGTGGTGCAAGGGCTTCTCATTACGGTGGCTTCTCCTGTTGCGGAACACGGGCTCTAGGCACGCAAGCTCCAGTAGTTGTGGCACACGGGCTCAGTAGTTGTGGCTCACCGGCTCTAGAGCACAGGCTCAGTAGTTGTGGTGCATGGGCTTAGGTGCTCCGCAGCATGTGGGATCTTCCCAGAGCAGGGATTGAACCCGTGTCCCCTGCACTGGCAGGCGGATTCTTAACCACTGCGCCACCAGGGAAGCCCCTAGATTTTCATTTAAAATGCTCATTTTATGAAGCTTTACCATTCTCAGTGGTTGTTTTTCTTTTGAAGCCATAGTCTTGGATTTCTCAAGATTGACCCCTTGTGGGCTTTTTTTTTTTTTTAAGCAAGATAAGGAAGACTTTATTTGGGACAAGAGGGGTGGGGGGACTAACACAACAGGTGGAGGGACCACCGCAATGGAATTTTGCAGCTGGGGAGAGAGATCGGGCTCAACTCTGAATGCAGGATGGATAGGTGACAATTTATAGCCAAGGAGCAGGGTGAGGAGAAGTGGATGGAAAATTACTAAGAGGAAGCATCAGGGGTAAGGAGGATTCTGGCTAAACTGACGGACAGGATTCTTGCTGAAGATGAGACATGTTTTGTTTTGTTTTCTAAATCAATGGCCTGTGGTTCTGAGAGTTCATTAGTGGATCCCTTGGTGGCCCCAGGATGCAGGTCAGGACCTCTCATTTCTACATATTCACTGTCCCCAGGTTCTCTGCTTCCCCTACCTGCTGTCTCATCAATATCACTAGAGTCTTAATGGACCTGCTGTTGATTATTTCTCTTGAGACTTACGAGGGCATTTGTGAAGCTTTCATCTCACTTCCATCACACATTTTAAGTGGGTCCATCTTGGTATTATTCCTTGAGGACATTTTCTCTTTTCTCTGAATTCCATTTCAGAAACTTTAAGATGCATTCTTACATTGTTTGGGGGATTGTTTTTTGCAAATGTCGTGTCCTGGTGGGCTCTAAATGACTCTGGATAACAATGTTTTATCCCTTCTCCCTTTTAAATGATGTGTTTATCGGCCATTAAAAGCTTTACCAATCCCTTATATTGTGTTATTTTCATCTAAGAAATAGTCTCTGGGAAGTCAATTTCACTAAGTTCATTCAGCAAAGGCTGTAGTTTCTTCCCTCGTTTGTGGGGAGGAACAACATGGGGCAGCCAGAGCTGCCTGTGGCAGAAATGGATTTACTTAACAACCTTTAACTGGGCACCTGGCAGGAACCAGGCACTGGAGGAAACACAAATGAATAAGACAGCTGTGGTTGCCATGTTCACATAGCATCCACTTTTCTGGGGATAGCGGCACATCAATTAGACTTCATGGTTGTAGACACAGGAAATGACAGGCCAACCTAAGCCAAAGAGAATTCTCTGGAAGACTATTGGGAGGTCTTGACAACAGCTGAAAGTTAAGGGAACCAGACTCGGGGGATTTTGGGTTCTTGTCAGGAATCAAAACAGGAGCAATAAGCTGGATGGATGCCCCGCCCCTGTCACATAGCCAGCAGTACCTGGTCAGGATGCTGCCCCCACCGCCACACCTTCGTTTGTGGGGATGAGCGACATCCTTGCTCAAGATATAAAATTCAGGAGGGAGCATCCAGTTAGCTAAGTCCATAGTGGACCTGAAGGGTGAGGGGAGGGAATGGTAACTGGAACCAGAAAGAGATAGTTGACTGGAAGAGGCTGCCATGAGAGGAGCAGTTTCCTTCTGTTGGGGGACACACAGCCAGCCTTATGCTACTACAAGGGAGGGAATAATTGTCTTGACCCCATCCTCCCCTCTCCCTCTGATCTCCTACCTGGACTTCCCACTGGCCAAACCCACCTGGAGACCACAGGCAATGGGCCCTTTGATGTAGGCTATACAGATCAACTTGTACAACAGGCAGGAACCACAGGCATTCTGGGGCATGGAGAGGGTGGAGAAGGGAGAGAGTGGGTTTGGAGAGAAAAGGGAAGGTAACTGGCACAGGTAGGTACAAGGCCAAAGCTAGGTTCCTGGGTCATTGAATGTTAAATGGAAAACCACAAGGACAGAAAACATGGCGGAGACATTAAAGCCAGTGACAGTGTCCCAAACAAAGTGTACATTAAATCCAAGTCCTACCTCCTTGGTGCTGCTCTGGGTCTGCATTTTCTAAGCCTGTTTCTCCAACTGTCTCTGATTCTGTGAGTCAGCCTCCAATGGCATGGGGTGGGGGGTACAAAACCCAAGCTTTTTCTGCCGGAGATAGAGTAGTTCCTATTGCTTGCAGCTAAAGGACTCTGATACCGAAATTGGTACTAGAGAGTGGATTGCAGGTTATAGGTCCCCAGGGAGTTGATTACCCTAACAAGATGGAATAGAATGCAGCAAGATTCCAGCAATATTGTGGGAGGGGAAGTTAACTGTCAATGGCCCACAGCTAATTAAATTATAAGTTGTTGATAATGAGGACCATTTGTTGGCTGAGGGCATCTGGAGAATGAGGTGGCTGCTGCCTTAGGACAATATAAAGGGTATGAAGACTTCCAGGACACTGGGGTACAATGGGTGCTTCTGGTGACACTGAATAACTCAAAGAAAGAGAAAAAAGTTTCAAAGAACTCAAAATCTGGTTCTTCGGGTTGTTGAATTTTGAAGACTGCCAAAGTCACAGCTTCAATCCAGTCTTTTATGTAAAAGAGAGGCACAATGAAACAGAGTGAATCTCTAACGACTGGAACAGGAATAGCTGACAAGACTTGGAAGACCCGAATCCTCAAATCCTTCTGGAAATTTCCCACTGCCTATCCCTTGTGAGAGGAAGCCTTTCCCTTCTTGCAGGAGGACGCTAAAAATTCCTCTCCGTAGGAGGCCGATAACCGGAATTCGATTCCACGATGTCCAGTGGGTGTTGGGTAGATAAGTGTAGAAATAAATGTAGGGAAGAGAAAGTATTTACCCAGGAAAACATATTGTAGAAATTTGACAATTTGTATCTGTAAAGTCTGGGAATATCTATTAGAATAAATTTTAAGGCACTCCATCAAAGAGGGAGAACATAATTTTAGATAGGATTGATTTTATGGATATGGGTGCTCTTCCCAGAGATTATGTAATGATTGTGCTATTTCTCACAGCTCTGTATGTTTCTAATAGTTTCCTGTGTTGGTTAAAGTGAGCTTGCATTCAACCCAGTTCACATTAAAGAACAATGAGAGATAACTAGTAAGAACCTGCTGTATAAAAAAATAAAATTAAATTAAAAAAATTTTTTTAAGTGTGTAAAATATACAAGTGATGGCAAATGTCCTTTCAGTGTAAAAATCCCCCATAAAAAAAAAAAAAAAAAAAAGAACAGTGAGAGGCCAGAAATTCCTTGATACGATGTAGAAAGAGGAACTCAAAGGCTCTGGGAGGCAAGGATACTGACTCATCTATCATGTACCTGTCCTCATCCAACTCTGTCCTTTGAGAAGACCCTGAATACTTGTACATCTCCAAGGTTTTGAGAAAGCATTAGAATGTTTAATAGGCTCTCTGCAAGCCAGTAAATGGGCTCCAGTGGAGATCTCAGTGGGGAAAAGAGGATTCTGGGGAGCACTCAAGGAGCAGAAGCATAGTCAGGCTTGGTAACCAGAGCTGAGAATGGTTTGACCTTTTGAGATCTGGGTCTGTAGTTAATTAATTAAGGGTGCTTTGGGGACATTTTTCATGGCTTCTGGCTGCTGGTACTTCTACTTGGGGATTTACACTTTGTGAGTTTTACTTTGCCTGGGAGGAAGCCAGACCTTACTTAGCTAGACTCTGTTTCAGCTCAGGTACATCCTGCAGCCTGGGTTCTCCCAAGCAGACTCACTCGCTTGGGAGAGAGAACATAAGGAAGCCAGCACTGCACAGAGTCTCGTTTTCTGGGCCAGGTGGCAGTAGAAGTGTCTGATTTTAGAAGACTCCTGGCCCAGGGTCACTGGTGGGAGCTGTAGTGTATGTGCAATAGTGGGGAGTGGGGTCTTTGTTGGAGCAGTCCTGCTGTGGTTGGGCCATCATTCTTTGTCCCGGCTGCGTAAGCCTTCAAGCCATTTCTCTCTTACCTTTCTGGAGAGTGTGTCAGCTATCGGATAGCCTATCCAATGTTCATTTTATGCCCGAACTACTGAGACTTGGTTGTTGACAACTAAAAACATCAGGGCTGACTTAAGGTCTCTAGGGATAAAATTGATAGGCAGTGACTAAGGTCATTTGCATCATCAAAAGAATGATGATAGCTAGCTCTGAGGAATATGGTTACAGAATCACGGCTGCTCACAACTTTTCAAGCCTCAGTCAATACTCAGACCCAGAGCTCCTCAAATGAAGGGAAGGCCAGAACCCTTAACCAAGGACCCTGTTATAAACACCATACAGCACCTACTATGAATCTTTCTCCTGGGCATCCCCAAAAAGACTTTAAGCCACTGACAAGGATAATGTGCCCTCGTAAAAGGGAAATGCACAAACATTCAGGGACCACAGGGACTCTGAGTTAACACCAGTGAGGGGACCCAAAAGGCTACTGTGTAGTCTGCCGGTCAAAATGGAATGCCTCAGATTCAATGTTGAGTAAGAAAACTGTTTCAGAGGAACATACAGAATATAACATCATCTATGTAAACATTTTATCCCTATCTGAAACATGCACGTGGGTAAAACCACCTACAAACCACTCAAAGATAGGTAGGTGGTAGGTTAGGTAGGTAGGTAGGTAGATATACAGATATAGTATATGAACACATATAGAGATACCTAATGATCTATATAGATATACATATCTATCTGTTATCTATTACTGCATAATAGGTTACTCCCCAAACTTCATATGTTTATCCCCAAAACACACATTTATTATCTCACAGCTTCAATGGGACAGGAATCCAGGCATGGCTTAGTTGGGGTCTCTGCTTCCGGATCTCTTATGAGGCTGCAATCAAGGTGTTGGCCCAGGGTCTCTCATGAGATGGTAATCAAAGTATTGGCCAGGAGCACCATCACCCTACAGTTCGACTAGAGCAAGATCCACTCCCAAGCTCACCCCGTGATGTTGACAGGATCCAATTTTTTACCATCTGTTGGCCTGAGGGCCTCAATTCCTCGCTGGCTGCTAGTTGGAGGCCACCCTTGTTTCCTGGCCAGGTGGTCTTCCCTATTGGAGCAAGCACGTGAGAACAGCAAAATGGAAGTACAGACTTATAATCCAACCTTGAAAGTGACTTGCTATTCATTAGAAGCAAGTCACTAAATCCAGCCTACACTCAAGGGGAGGGAGGATTAGAGGTATTACAAAAGGGCAGGGAGGCTTCTAGAAGGAGATATATATATATATATATATATATAAATTTTTTTAAATTGTAAATTATAAGCAGCAAATTCAGGATAATAATCATCACCTCTGGGGTTCAAGGAACTGAGGACCTAACTGATTAACTGAGGAGGGTGACAGAGGGACCTCAGCTGTACAGCCAATACTTCTGTTCATAAACTGCATAGCAAGATGCAAGTTTCTCCTGCATAATTTCTATTTTATCTTCATTTTTAAATTATTTTCATCAGCATTTTACATGAACATGGTATACAAAGTCAAATCAAGGCCTGTTATCAAAAACAGCAGAGTCACAGGACTTCCTTGGCAGTCCAGTGGTTAAGACTCCATGCTTCCACTGCAGGGATGTGGGTTCAAACCCTGGTGGGGGAACTAAGGTCCCACATGTCACACAGCCAAAAAAAAAAAAAAGCAGTCACTTGTCCACATACCCTCCATTGCCTCATTCATTTCTCAGAAATAAATAAACTCTTTTAGATATTTCTTTGAATAGTTATCCTCGGATCTCTCAAAAACACACTTACATTGTTACTTCTTGATTTTTCAGTTTTGGGTATTAGCTACTGATTTCCAACTATAAAAGATGAAGATGTACTCTTTATCACCTCCCTCCTCTCCCACACCTTCCCCCCAACCTCTACACAATTGACTTTCACCCATCCTCCAAATACAGATCTTGCTATCTTTGATTAAATCTATATTCTATCTAAATGTACATAGTATTATGAATAGTCACAGACAAAGCATATACTTGAATTATATTTCTTTTCAGTACAATTTTTCTTCTTGGAGTTAATAATTATAGCATCGTTTTGGTTGCTTGGTTTTATATACTATTCTTAATATACCCCTAAGCTCTGCCATATGTGTACACCTCCTCTCATTACATTCAAGCACATCAGGTATTCCACCAGTGTGAGACACATTTAGGCACATTTAGTTCCAATAAGAACTAACTGCTCTGCTGTCATTCCAGGCTCTCCCTTCATCGACATCTTGGATTTCCTTCACTTCTCTCCTACATTGAACCCAACCCTTTCCTGGGTCCATGTTTTCCTCCTTCTGAGGAATTTTAATGGAGTGCATCCTGCAGAAGTTTCCAAAGAAAGAGCTGTATGGAAAATGTTCATAAGTTGCAGGTCCAAAGTTTGGAGATTTTTATACCTAAGGATGGAAATGATTGCACCAGAGGCACAAAAATCATTCCACTGATTGAAAACTGAGCCTGATGCTGCTATTTTGGGCTCCTCTTGCCATTAGGGGAACATGGCGATTATGTATAAAAGGGGGTTCTGGAGTTGTTTGAGAGCACTGACTCACTATCAAGGCAAAAAGTGTTGCTTCTACACGATACGGGCAGCAAGGAGTAGGAGTGGAACCCAGATGTTCCTTGAAATGCCTCTTTACAGCACCTGCTCAGTTAACAGAAGAGCACATGACCCTACACAGCAAGACCAGCGAGGGCTTAGGTTTTTCAGGAATTAAGTTTTTGTGGTCTCCCTACTAAGAGAAGAATCCCGACCGGCTGAGGTGCTCGTTAAAGCGAGATGTACCTGAAATGGAAGGTCATAAATACTAGCTACTGTCTGGTTACCAAGATGCAGAAACAAGAACTTCCACCTGTATTTCTTTCTTTGTGGTGAAATATATCATTTATGTTATTCCTTCTCTCATTATTATACATAGGGTGTATTTGGAGCACTTCAATTTACCATTTGATATAGAATTTTTGGAATATAAAGGCAAGATAGAAACAAACCAGGGGAAGAATAGACATTGCCCAGTGAACCCAAATTTGGAAATGGATGCAGTAATTGAGGAGGCTTTGTGTTTTCCCTATAAAGAGAGATTCCCCCACCCCACCCCAAACACAGGCATTATGTTAGTTGAAGATTATTTTTAATACTGAAAATAATTATAGAATAAGAGTGTATACGAGGGGTTTGGACAGTATCAGAGAAGAACCCAGGTCTCACAGAGGATGGCAAGGAGAAACAAAGAAATGACTCCAAAGAAAACGACTAAGGAAGCAATCAGATGGACTTACCAAAAGCTCAAAGTTGCCCAAAGTAGACAGCAAGAGTCAATAGATCGGGACTTCCCTGGTGGCACAGTGGTTAAGAATCCGCCTTCTAATGCAGGGGACAAGGGTTTGATCCCTGGTCTGGGAAGATCCCACATGCTGCACAGCAACCAAGCCTGTGTGCCACAATTACTGAGTCCACGTGCCACAACTCTGAAGCCTGTGGCTCTAGGGCCTGCGTGCCACAACTACTGAGCCCGCGTGCTGCAACTACTGAAGCCTGCTCACCTAGAGCCCGTGCTCCACAACAAGAGAAACCACCGCAATGAGAAGCCTGTGCACTGCAACGAACAGTAGCCCCCGCTCGCCACAAATAGAGAAAGCCCACGCACAGCAACAAAGACCCAATGCAGCCAAAAAAAAAAAAAGGAGTCAATGGATCAAAGCAAAACAGTTTGTTATAACAGCACAGCAAACAGCAGGAGCATCAGCATGGCAGTGCCAGGCCCCCAGTCCCCACAGGGCAACATGATGGGCCCAGGTGAGGGCTATGCCTGCAGTGGATTACATTGCAGCTGAGGAACCCAGGTCTAAGGGCTCAGCAAACAGTAACTCGACAGTAACCAAACCAGTGTCCTTCCCCAAGATCAAGTCATTGTAAGGTAGTCATGTGTTAGTCACCTTGATCTATTTAACTGCCTATGTGACTAGCTGCACAAATGGCTCAAGGTCAGAGGACAGCTAGGGCTTGAAATCTGGCTTCCTCAGCAAGGATATACAGAGATGCTTGAGGCCATGGCAGAGTGCCTCTCTGAACACAGAGTCAGACTGTGGTGGGCATTTGTTATTATCAGCCACGAGACATCCATTCCCCTAATTGTTCTTTTGTAACAGCCCCCAATTTCCTTTGGGGAAACCACCCAGCCTGCTGCAGCATTTGACGATATGTTCAATTAGCCATCCTTACCTGAATCCCCAGAGGTGTTCTGGTGTCAGTGCATTCCAAGACTGACTTTTCAGCTGTCCCTTTGAGGCCGTGAGCCAACTCATATTTTTCCAATAAATTCCTTTTGGTTTAAATTAGAGTCAGCTTCTCTTACTGGCAATCAGAAAACTTTAATATAAAATGGTATCTCTTCTCATAGTCCCACCAAGGAAACAGACAGGTAAGCAACTACAGTAGTGTGAGAAATGCTGTAAACTGGATACACGCAGGGCACAATGGTAGCATAGAAGAACTCCCTCAGTAAGGACAAGTATCATGAGAGCAACAGGTAGAAAATGCAAGGACAGGTATTTGAACAGAGTGAAGGATGTGCAACATCCTTGCACTATCTAAACACACGGTGTATTATGGAAACTGCAAGAAATCTGGCATGGTGGAAGCATGAGGTTCAAGGGCAGCAGTGGCCAGTGGAGAGGCTGGAGAGAGAGGCCTGGCCATTGTGTATCAAAGGGATACAAAAAGCAAGGGATACCCTTGCTTTTATCAAGGGTGAAGTGATGGATTTATGTTTCAGAAAGATGGCTTTTTAGAAGTATAGATGGGAAATGGATTGGGAGTAAATCGAATTCATGAGTATGAACTTCAGAGTTAGACGGACTGGGTTCAGGTCCTGGTTCTGCTACTTGCTCCCTATATGACCTTAAGCAAGTTCTTGAACCTTTCTGTGGCTCGGGTTCATCTCTGTAAAATGTGCTCATAGACTATCTACATCCTAATGAGTGTGTCGCTTAAGTGATCTTTGTAAAGTCTTAGCATAGCGTTTCGCATATAGTAAGTTTCTAATGAAATTACCTATTATTGTTACAGTGATGACAGAATCTGGCAGACCAGTTGGGGTTACCACAATAATCTAGGTGAGAGTTGATGGAGGCTTAAACCAAGGCAATAGAAATGAGCATGGAGATGTCCTAAATGTTTGTAAACATACCATATTAGGGATACTTTTGAGAGTGGAATGCGTACACATTAATAATGATACTAGAACAACAGGCATAAATTGGGAAGGGTGGTCACCCTTCACATTAGTCTTTTCTAAGTTCTGCTTCTAGATGTCCCTCACCAGCACCAGCAATGTTCAGCTTGTTTGATTGTAACATGCTGAAAGGAAATTTGTTGTTTTAATTTTTATTGGAGGCAGGAAGAAATCAACAAACACTAGGCATCCTCTCAGCTCAGAGTCTTTTCTGACCCAGTCTAGCTAGGATTTACCACTCAGCCCAACTGAGCGTGCACGAGGGGAGGGCAGTCGTGTTCTTTCTCCTTCTGTCACTGTATTACCCACGTGTGAACTATAGGGAAGCAGGTCCTCCAGCCTTGATTTGCAGACCAGGTGGCTCAAACATCATGTCAACCTAAATGGCTTTCCTGTGTCTCCAAAACAGGGCTCAGTATCTCTCCCATATGCTCCCTACAGGCAAGTGTCATGTCCATCTGTCTTGTTCTAATATACCCAGCAACTGGTGCAGTGTCTGGCACCTAGCAGGAGCTGGATAAATGCCTACTGAACGCTGTGGTAGTATTCCTCAAGTCAGTATTCCCCATTTGTCCAGAGGTTGGCCAAGGGTCCTGTTCTATCCCTGATATACACAGACACTGTGTCTTCCACTTGGGTTTCATTAGGTCCTGGGTAGGAAGAGTCAATCAATTAGGACTTCCAGTGATGGGGGGTCACCATCTTCCTTGACAGAAGCCCCATCTTCATTAGCAACCAAAGTTTGCATGGCCAGGATGACCTTTCATAGCTTTACCTTAACACAGGGAATGGGGCAGGAAGACTCACGTTCTTGTTTGAGGTAAGTGGGGCAACACAAAAACATCTCCTAGTTGATCGCCATCATTCTCAGGATTCTTTCACTTTGGGCTTGTAGCAGCCCTGTCTCTGTTTCCCCCATCCCTTTGTAAGAGGAAGTTGGATTGCTCCCCAGGTCCTTTCCTCTGGACTGGCTTTCTTGGCTTTGCTTGGCTGTTTGGGGGTTTCAACTGAGCTAACAGAATTTTTTTTCCATTTATTTCCCAAGGAGCGAGCTATTGCTCCTAATTAGTCCTTCTCCAGCCCCTCCCCACCTCCACCCCCCATAGCACAACCTATAACAATTAGGGACTCACTTGGAGGTTTATTGGTGGAAGTACCGAAGCACCTTGTTATAAACACCATCTTACCTCTCCCATGGTCATCTGGGCCACAATAGGAAAAGAGCATTATAGAAGGTTGTAGCAAGTGGACTGAATGAAGCCTGGGAAGATGACCCTGTCTTGGCTAGGTGTTAGGGTCCCAGGAAGTTCTCTCCTAGGGAACTGGCTACAGGAGCCTGCAGGAAGTGCTCCTCTGGGTTCTCTTGTTCCCAGAGACTGTGGTTCAAGGTGGCTCTCATGGGTATATTCGAATTGACAGGGGATGCCACTGGAGAGGGTGTCTTGTCAGAGCAGTTGAAATTGTCTATTTCAGTGGTGGTATCGGTGTTTCTGGAGTAGCCCAGGATATCGGGGTCATTGAAAGCAATAGAAGAAAAAGAAAGCATTGTTAAGAATCTAATTTTGAAACTTTAAAAATTACGTCTTTTCCAGCATGAGTGCCTTGAACCTAGATCTAAATATGGAAATGATGGGCAGTGACAACACGTATTTATGGCATGAGGTACCTACAAGCAACTTGAGCAGAGAAAGCCAAGCGGGAGGAAGGCTGGAGCGAAGGCATCTCTGCTGAAGTGGAACAGATGCCCCTCCAAATCTTAAGCCTTGCTTTTATGTGTTGAGAATGTAACATGTTATGAGTCAAAGGCAAGACCTGAACCCACTGGGACCTGCCTGATGCCCACTATAGCCTGCCAGCTATCAGCATAAGTGCAAAGAAAACCTCAGACAGTTCTCCAAAACAATAACAACTGAAAAAATAATCACAACCACTTGTGTGTCTAGAAAAACACACACTGGGCTAAAATTTTTTAAAATTTTGATTTTAAGTGAAATACATGCTTATTTTAAATGAAAAACAAAACCTATAAAAAAGCACCCAAAAGAAAATAAAAATCACTCACACTTACAATTCAGAGATAAGTACAGTGAGGTTTTTTTTTTTCCCAATGAAATTAATTTTAGGGTTATTTAGCCAGAGACTGGCAATATGGCCTAATATCTAAAAATGTCTTTGCCACAAAACACCTAGAAATGCTGGATAAAATATAATCTACACAATTTTAAATGCATTGTTAAACTCACAAAAAGTAAAGTAAAAATCCCAGGGACCAAAATTAAAGATCAGTGAAGTATGAGCTAAAGTGGGGCTGCCTGAGGGACTGGCCAGTCTTGGTGACCCAGGCCTTGGGTTTTTATGGCCACATGACACAGGAGATAAAGTCTTGGGCCAGAGCTAGGTAGGGCATTAACTGAGGTATTTACATAAGTCCAGGACTTTCAAAGCCACCTTCTCAGCACCAGAAAGAAATCTGGGACCCCAGAAAGAAATCCATCCAGTGCGACAAGCTCATCTATATCAACTTGGATTCTGGGTCAAAAGAAAAGTCTCTGCTGAAAATTCTTATCTTTGGGACTGTCCCAATACTGGTTTGAGGTCTGAAACGATATATGGTACAAGAACTTCCAAGCTGAGAAACTAATATAAAAACTTTTGGGGCTTCCCTGGTGGCGCAGTGGTTGAGAGTCCGCCTGACGATGCAGGGGGCACGGGTTCGAGCGCTGGTTTGGGAAGATCCCACATGCCGCGGAGCAACTAAGCCCGTGTGCCACAACTACTGAGCCTGCGCTCTAGAGCCCACGAGCCACAACTACCGAGCCCGTGTGCCACAACTACTGAAGGCCGCATGCCTAGAGCCCGTGCTCGGCAACAAGAGAAGCCACTGCAATGAGAAGCCCGCGCACTGCAGCGAAGAGTAACCCCTGCTCTCCACAACTAGAGAAACCCGTGCACAGCAACGAAGACCCAATACAGGCAAAAATAAATAAATAAATAAAATTTACATTAAAAAAAAATTTTTTTTTCCTCCTGAGCCAGTAATATCTCTGATATGGAATCAAACTTACAGTGGCTCTTTAGGGTTAACCCTTGCCCCTCCAATTTAGGCCAACATGAGTCCCACAGAAAAAGGCCTGTTTGAGAAAAGCTCAGATAAAATATTACAGCTACAGACAGCTCCAGGGCCCACAGGGTGTCAGTATCTGTGTGAGAGGAAGCAGAGAGAAGCAACAGGGCATCTGATGTGCCTGTAAACAGGAGAGCTCCTACATCTCCCGCAGCTTCTCAGTGGAAAGTGCAGCCAGCCAATTTGAGAAGAAGGAAACTGGAAGTAAGTGCAAGGGGTCCGTGGTACAGTCTGAAGAGGCTGGTGAAGTATGTGCCTTAAGAATTCTCAGAAACACCAGAACACTCTCCCTTGCAGGACGCGTCCTCAAACAAGGAAAAACCACTGGAAATGGAATCCAAATTGAGTAGGACAGGAACAATAAAAGCAAAGAAAGGAGAAAGGTCAGGGAAAGATAGGAGAGAGGAACACAGCCCTGGAATCGTAAAAAATACAAGGCCATAAACACTTCACAAAAATGACACAAGAGGGAGCTAGGGAGCCCAAACCAGAAAGCTGCCTTGACCAGCCCCTCACCCGCAAAGGTTCAGGAAAAACGTTCACATCAGAGATCATAATCCAAGGCAACACAAAATTATATAAGGAAGAAAGAGGTTGGGACTTCCCCAGCGGTACAGTGGTTAAGACTCTGCCTGCCAATGCAGCAGGGTGCGGGTTCGATCCCTGGTTGGGAACTAAGATCCCACAAGCTGCGTGGTGCAGCCTAAAAAATAAAAATATAAATAAAAGATTTACAAATGTGGTGATAAAACTGAGAAAAGAATTAGACATTTCTAAAGAAATAAAAATTACTTCCTAAATGAAGCCTAAAGCCAGAAAGAACCCAAAAACAAACGAAGCAGATAATGGCTTAAGAGAAACAGAAGGGAAGAAGCAGGAGAGTTTCAAGAATAAAAAAGAGAAAGTGGCAAGTAATTAGATACGCAAAGATGATCCAACATACAAATAGTAAGAGTAGCCAAAGAGGAAAATTTTACATTATAATTCAAGAATACTATCTTGAAGTTGAAAAAAAAAAAAAGATTGGAAAGTACATATAAAGGTGCACCATGACCTGGGAGAACTGACCCAGCATGACCACAGCTGGGACCCTGCCCCAGAGCAAGGCTATGAAAGCATTGAGAGAGAGGCGGTGTGGAGAGTCCGTTGTACAGAGCTCCTCCTTCATTCCCCTCCAGCTGAACCACAGAGGCTTCCTGGGAACACCCAGAGACCTTGAGCAGTGGCCCCTAGGGTCTGGGAGACCCAGTAGGTGGCGGGGCACAACTCCCACCCAGGAAACAATGGAGGGTGGCAGAACCGGGAGAGCAGGTTTCTTTGATGACAGAGTGAAGAGGAGTTGCTTCTGTGTCTAGGAGGCACAGTCCTCCCTCCAGTAGCTGGTCAAAGTCTGAGAGGACATTTCCTGAGGACAAGATGTCAACTGTACCGGAGAGAAAGAGCCCGCCTCGAGCCACTGTAGACACTACCTGCAAGGACTCCCTTAAAGGTGAGGGGACTCTGACAGCTAGTGCCTGAGTGCATGGATGTCTGCAGAGCCAGGGCCTGAGCGGGGGGCCTTGCATTGGGGTGAGGACTTCAAGGAACCCAAGAAAGCTCCTAAGAGAAAAAGCCAGCTTTAAAATCAGGAAACAGAAGGAGAGGAGTGAAGGTCCAGTCCCCACATGAAGGGCCATCTTAATATGAGGCCAAGCTGACTGAAGGGGGGTGATGTGATCACTTTAGAGTTTTGATAATTTTCAGGCACTGGATGTTTTAATTTCAGAACTGATGCTGCTTTTGCAGTTTAAAGGGACCAAAGAACTCTTATATTCTAAGAGGGAGCCCATATATGCTATGGGACCTGCTCAGAGACCAGCTTTTATCCAGGGGCAAGAAGACAACTTCTCCTGCTGAAAAAATTATAAAGGAAAGGAAAAAATTTTGCATTTTGATGATACCCTACAAGTTGTACTTCTTCAATGTATCGACTAAACAATCTTGCTTTGGTTTTCTATCTCTTGTTACAGAAAGAATCTAACACAATGACTTAGTAGATTAGTAAAACTTCGGAGCCAGCAGTGGTCTCCCATGTGGGTTAATGTCTATTCTGTCCATTTTACAGAATAGACAAGTGAGGCAAGGAGGCCTTGGGATTGTCTTACCCAAGGGACCCTTGCGAGTTGGGACTGGAGATAGTCAATATATAACTCCATGAGCCTGCTTTATTAATTTATTCATCCCTTACTCCTTTTACTGAACACATTCCATATGAAAACACTAGGGTTTACCTCGGGACTATTAAGATCAATCAGCCACTGACCCTGTTCCCAAGGACAGGCTTATAATAAAATTAAGGGGACACGTCACATGCAAAGGTCTAAAGTGAAGAGAAGGAACTGAGATGGGTGGGCAGAGGGTGTCACTGACCGCCGCCCCGCCCCCGCCCCCCGCCCCCCACCCCTCCCCGCACCATGGCTCTGTGCTGCAGGAAGGGATGCCAGCGTTGCCTGCACGGAGGACCCACCTGTCTGCTGTGAGCTGGGACCTTCCTGAGAGATTCGAGAAACAGTCACTGGTCTGCTCGGCTGCCAAGAGCTTTCATGGAGCTTTCACTGGACTGGCAGGATGACAGGAGGCTGCTTCCAGACTGGACGGAGAAATGTGCAGTCAGATGGCCAGGTCTGCTCCCTGATAGCACTTGGCTTCCTCGGGCCATAACCTTGAAGGAACTCACTTGTGTCTGCCAGCCTAGTCCTGGGAACCTGATCCTTCAACATCAAGCCCTCGAATCATGAGACCAAAAATGGGGCCCTAGCAGGATCACCTCCTCTGCCTGATGGGCTGCTGTGGCTATCTGCCCAGAGCACAGGCTCTGAACCTTGTGAACCAGAGCAGCAGAGCTGACTTTCAAAGTCAGTGATAGAGTGCCTAAAGTATGCCACTTACATGAGACGAGGAAAGTGTTTCCATCCTGAAATCTGAAGGTTTAAGGTTATCCAATCTATCAAGCTTTTCCTTCCTGACCTTCTACCCTAAGCAGGTACTGGGAAAGCCTTCTATGGGTCAAAAGAAAAGAAAAGAAATCCTTAAATAAACTAAAAGGGAAAAGCAAATCCTTAGAGGAAATATTTGCAAAAACTTGAGATTAAAGGCTTAAAAATCCTGATATATAAAAAGCTCTGGTTTACAAATCAATTTAGAAAAATGCAAAGCTGCCAATAGAAAAATGGCCAAAGAACACAAGAGCCAATGCAAAAATAAAAAAGGTCAGTGTTCAAATTCATTGAAAAATCAGAGAATCCACTTTTTTTCAGCCTATCATACTAGAAAATTAAAATTTATACTTCTCAATTGTGATAAGGATACAGTGACACGGTCACTCATATTATTGGAGGGAGTATAATTTGGTAGGAACTTTCTGGAAATAATCTGGCAGTATGTATCAAGAGCCTTAAAAATGTCTGTACCCTTTGAATTCTGCTTCTAAAAATCAATTCTGAGAAAACAATCAGAAATGTGGACGATACATAAATGCTTGTTGTAGCATCAGTTACAATAATGAAAAGTCAGAAACAACTCTGAATGTTAAACAACTCTGAATGAAATAACTCTGAATGAATGATATTAGGGGAATGGTGAAGTAAATTTTAACCCATTCATACAACTGAATAACATGAAATTACCAAAATGATGTATATAAAGGGCTTCTAAAAGAAATGGGAAAATGCTTATGATATAATCTAAATTGGAAAAAAAGCAACATTCAGAAATGTATATATATTTAATGTCCTCAAATATATAAATTAAAAATTAAGATGAAAGAATAGAAGGAAATATGCCAAAATGTTCCAAGTGATTGCTTGGGGCTGGAGAGAAGTAGAGGTGATTTTTCTGTAATTTTCTGATTTTCTTCAGTGAGCATTATTCCTTTATAACACTGAAAAAAAAAAAACAAAAACCCAGCAAAAAACAGCAAACGATTTTTAAGTGAGTGAAGTACTTTATAGCTCTTTTTTTGGAAAACAAAATTAATTTACTTTTTATGTCTGTAGACCTCAATTTGGTGTGTGTGTATCATTGACCCTTGAAAAAGAAGTCTGCTCATCCCCACACAACACTAGACTGTAATACCCATCAATTCTCGGGAGGTGATATGTTTCTGATTCCCAGCTGACCCTACGGATCTCTTGGCGGGACCTTGGTGAAACTTACTGTTTCGGTGGAGCTGCAGGGCAACTTGGGCACCAGGCAGTGAGAGAATTGGATTCTCGGGTCTTTCGTGGTGATAGACAGACCTCTCCGCAGAATTTTCACCAAGCGGATCCAGAAGTGAAACACAGCCTCTGGGTGTTTTTCGTGGAGCCTCAGGTAGTAGATCTTTTCAGTCACTGTCCTGACCCTCAGGATGCGTTGGAGCCGGTCGCAGATTCGTAGCTCCACGTACTTCAGTGGGAGAATCCTGGACACAATCAGGAAATTCCCATGGCAGAGGCATCAGTGATTTTAATCAACCAAGCTGGTGCCTTCCTAGAGCTTGGGTCAACCTCACTAGGTGCTCACCTCTGCTTGGGGGACACCCAAGGGAGAAAGCTCATGGTCTGAGAGTGGGAATGATCACTAAGACTGACTCTTCTCTGATGTCCAGGGCCTTAGTTATTAAAGAATCTGCCCACACCAATAACAATGGCTGAGAGTCGATGTATAATATCTCGTTTAGTCCTCACAACAACCCTTTGATGAAGGAAAGATAAGTAGTATTAATTCCATTTTACAGAATTTGAAACTGTGGCTCAGAGAAGCTAAGTGATTTACCCAAGTTTAGATCTTCTTAAGTAGGAAATGGAACTAAGGTTTTCTGCCTCTATTTTCAGGTCTCCTCCTCCCTAGATCCTGATTAACTGTGCTGAAAGATTAAGAAAATGGAAGGAGGTCTCCTATACATCCGGTATGTTTTTTTCAATCTCAACACCTCATAATCCTATTTGACTATCATATCGCTCACCTTTCTTTTTGAAAACCTCTAAGTCAATATTGACAAAAAAAATATAAGCAAAAGGAAGCCAAGATTCTCAAAAACTAGGCCGAGACAGGGATTGGTGCTCTACCACAGCACCAAGCACAGCACTTGGTACACATAGATACTAAGTAAATACTTGTTAAATGAATGAATGAAGTCTGCATAGTTCATCAGCTAAAGAACACTGTCCTTTCTTCTCAGTTAAAGTCCAGCAAAAACTAACACAACATTGTAAAGCAATTTTACTCCAATTAAAAAAAGAAAATTATGTTGCTAAAAAAAAACAACACAAAGGCCACAAAATAAAAAAATAAATAAGTAAAGTCCAGCTGCAAAACAACGCAGTCATTCATCCTGCCCCTTCCGGCCCCTCCCTCAAGCCTTTCTTTACCTGCTGAGGGTGATGACTGGGGCACTATCAGGTGTGCTCCAGGTGGAAAACTGACCCTGGGGCCAGGTGACATTGGCCATCAGGAGGACGTTGGGGAGTGGCAAGGAGGGCACCGAGGAGGTCACCCCGAGGATCACAGTGGTAGACCCGTCACAGACATCCATCCAGTTCCCGGGTTTAGCGACCTAGAAATCAGCCCCAGGCACATGGGTCAGAGAGAAGCAGAAGACAGGGGTGGAAGGTTACAGATGCTAGAAAACGGCTCTTCAACTTGGCGACAGGCTTAGAGCACCTGTACTTCTTGCAGGTGTGTGGCACACTGGACTGGGTCATGATCTGAATCTATCTTTCCTGTGGGTCTCCCCAGAGAGACTTAGAGTCCTTTGCATTTTACTAATTTTAAAAGGATGCACTAGTAAGAAGCCAGCACAGGTTCCTTCCTTCCTTCCTTCCTTCCTTTTTCTTTCTCTTTCTTTTTCTTCCTTCCTTCCTTCCTTTCTCTCTCTCTCTCTTTCTTCATTCATTCATTTATTGACTGTGTTGTGTCCCCGTTCCTGCATGCGGGCTTTGTCTAGTTGTGGCTAGTGGGGTCTACTCTTCGTTGCGGTGCGTGGGCTTCTCACTGCTGTGGCTTCTCTTGTTGCGGAGCACGGGCTCTAGGCGCGCGGGCTTCAGTAGTTGTGGCGTATGGGCTCCAAAGCACAGGCTCGGCAGTTGTGGAGCATGGACCCAGTTGCTCCGCGGCATGGAGGATCTTTCCGGAGCAGGGATCAGACCCGTGTCCCCTGCATTGGCAGGCAGACTCCTATCCACTGCGCCACCAGGGAAGCCCCAGCCCAGGTTTCTAATGGTCTGAAAGGGAGACTGTGAGAAGAAATTTCCAGAAGGGGAGGAGAGTGAGGAAAGAGCTGAGGGGAGCTTCTCCCAAGATGAAGGAGAGTGAGCGGAGCTTCTCCCAAGATGAGGGAGTGCCAGGCTTGTTGCTGGGTCTTGAGTGTAATAAGGACCTGTTCTCTTGCAGCACTCGGGGCTGTGGCAGGACAGGGAGATGGATGCCTGGCACTGGGGCACAGTGTCTCAGCTAAGACACCCCTACCTCACTCTCCAGGGCGGGCAGAGAAGCACCAGGTCTGTAGCCTCTAAGGAACCACAGGGACCAGGGTAAGGAACATCTGAGGAGTGACCCCTGCGTTCCCAAGACCAGAGGGCCTTCTCCCAATATCCTAGGCTTTGTAAGACCATCGGGGCCATTCACAGCCCGTGGTGGAACTGGGGACCAGGCGAAAGCCCCAGGAATGACTGAAATGTTAGTTCCCACAAGCCTGAGTAGATGGTGCCCCAAGAAAAGTGAATTTTGATTTTTGAAAAAAAAAAAAAAAAAGGAACATTTCTTGGAGCCCATGTTGTGGAATGAAATTCATATGTGCTACAAAACACAGAGGGCCACACACACTGAGAGTAATAAGTAAATGTTTGCGGGTGATGTTTCTTGGCGGTGACGATAGTGTCGGTGATGCTGAGGGGAGGGAAGGGAGGGAACAGCATAAGTTCAAGCCCGCTTTTAGCTCTGCCGAGGGCCAGCTTCAGCAAGCAGTCTTTCCCCCTCCCTGGCACAGTCTGATTCTCTTGCTGCCTGAGTCACCTAGCGTCCATCCAGAGAATCTAAACAGTTTTGATACTAGGCCAAAGAGAACATATTAGGAGAATAAACCTGCCGCCATCATCTCACACCCAAGGACATGACTAGAATTTGATATCTTGAGTCTGGATTTCCCATGATACTGCTAATTCTCCTCTGAGTGTGTGTTAGGCATGAGCACGCCCCCCCCCACGCCCCCCCATGCTGCCAGCTGATCGCCCAGCTCTGCAGCTCCCTGGGGCGGTGCAGGGACCAGAGAGCACCCGGAGCCATGAACCTTTGGGGGACCTCGTCAGAGAGTAGCTCGCTGCTCTGTGAATTCAACTCCACCGAATGGATTCCTGACTGCAGACCCTCCCGTGCATTATAGCCTCCTGCCTTCACCCAGGAACCTGAAGTCCCTCTGCCTGGAAGGTCCTCCCCCTGCTCTTCTACCAAAGTCTCAGCAAGACCTCAAAGAACGGCTTACGACCCCGTCTTCTGGGAAGCCTTCCACAACTGCCCAGCTTGAAGGAGTGCTCTGCTCGTGCTCTGGGGTTCAGCTAGTCCAAACCCTCTGACGCCGAGCTTTCTTAACAGCTACCATTTTATACTATGTCCTTTAAACCTACAAATTCACAAGCTTCTTGTCCAGGGACACTATCTGATCTCTCTTTGCATCTCCTGCCTCTCACACAGCTTGCTGACTGGTTATGCCATACCTGCAACGGAGCACAGGTGGTCACCAGCCAGACCACTGGAGGGAAGCGGGTAGCACCTTGGTGAGATGTCACAGGGATTGAAATGACCGCCCTGCACTCCTGGTGTCTCCATGCTTCCCAGGCCACAAACACTCACTTCCATAGGTCATATTACTACTCTTCTGGGGGATGGTAGAATCTGGGCAAGGCTAATTTATCCAGGGACCTTGGTCTCAGGCAAGGGTATTTGTATAATAATATCCCAGAAAGAAGGTTGGGTTTCAGAGCAGGGATTCCTACAGCTGCTTTCATCCCCTCTAACCTGCCAGTGTGGACTAGCGGCCCCGGGAGGGTGCCTATGAACCCTGCCTGGAGAGTGGGTTCTGCTCTCTCCTTCTGCAGGTGTAACTCTATTTCCCGAAAGCATTTGACCTGCAGGGAGTCCCGTGATGCTGTGGGCACAAACTGAGGTGAACTTGGGACCCAGACCCTCTCGTTTCTCTGGCTTTCCTGGCTTCTTCCTCCTCCCCAGGGCTTTCAAAGGCCTTGGCATCTTTGGACCAATCCCCGGGAACAGGTTTGGAAAGGGAAGGAGAGCTGGCCCTGAGCTGCACAAGGGTACCTGGATAAAGTTGCTTTCAAACACCACCGAGTCAGAGAACAAGTTGAATTCTGGAGAATGAATCAGCTGACAGAGGAGGCCGTCTTCCACCCCAAGTTCCACTCCAGGGCCTGGTTCCATGACCTCAGGTGGGAGGCTCCTAATTTTACTCATTGGTTCTTGGGAAGGATGGGCTGGGGAACATCCCTGGGGCTCCACTCAGACCCAGCCCAACTCCACGGTGTTGGTGTGAACACCACTCCCCCACCTCCAGCATCTCCACCTCCCCTCCTGACTTACCGGCTGTCCCCCAGGCTGGGAAGGACCTGTCAGCTCACAATGGCAGGAATGACATCAGGGAATGTGACGGGTAACAACAGGAAAGGGGAAAAAAAAGAAGAGGCAAGGAAGGACTGGGGAGTGAGCAGGGTGTTTTTCTCCCCTTTCCTACTCACTACAAACTAGCAATAATGTAGCCTGCTCCATTTTGTTTTTGTTTTTTGGGGGGTTTTTTTGCGGTATGCGGGCCTCTCACTGTTGTGGCCTCTCCCCTTGCGGAGCACAGGCTCCGGACGCGCAGGCTCAGCGGCCATGGCTCACGGGCCTAGCTGCTCCACGGCATGTGGGATCTTCCCGGACCGGGGCACGAACCCATGTCCCCTGCATCGGCAGGCAGACTCTCAACCACTGCGCCACCAGGGAAGTCCAGCCTGCTCCATTTTTCAGTCAATCTCCCCACACACAAGGAAAACAATTCTCCCAAGATTATGGCCAGACTGCGAGCTGCACAGCAGCAAGGGAGGCTATCAGGAAATCCACAGCCTTCAATCCTCCCCACTCAGGGCGAAGCCTCTCACAAAAATTTTCTCTGTAAATGTGACCTGTTCGCCTGATGTCAGGCCCTCACTGGGCCAGGAGAGCTCAGGATGGGGCCCGCAGTTCAGCCCAATCTTCCCTCCCCCATCTCATGGGATAATTTTCTTTTTTGTTTTTTTTTTTCTTTTTTTTTTTAACACCAGGCTATTAACAAACCAAAGAGGTTTATTTATTTGGAAACTGTGAGCAAATGAGGAAGTTGTGATACAGTGTATGCTGGAGCATCACAAAAAAGACCATGAGAACCAACTGTTAAATCTCCAGGAATTTTCATGAGTCAGTTGTTAAACACAGCCATTGTTAAAAATTTAATAATATAGGGCTTCCCTGGTGGCGCAGTGGTTGAGAGTCCGCCTGCCGATGCAGGGGACACGGGTTTGTGCCCCGGTCCGGGAAGATCCCGCATGCCGCGGAGCGGCTGGGCCCGTGAGCCATGGCCGCTGAGCCTGCACGTCTGGAGCCTGTGCTCCGCAACGGGAGAGGCCACAGCGGTGAGAGGCCCGCATACCACAAAAATAAATAAATAAATAAAATAATAATAAAAAAATAATATAAACTTACAATTAAATAAGTTATATAAAAAACAAGGTAATAAATGCCCAAACTCATCACTTCTTAATTATTTTACTATATTTCATGTCTCTCTATTCCCTTGAGGTTATCTGCATCTATCATATCTACATGGTAGAAATGATACATAATGTTGTACTACCACTGCCTCTCTCTTCTCAGTGTGTACAGAAAATTCATGGTGGTCACTGTCTTGAGACCAGCCATGCTGGGAGTTACTTACACCATGGAAATCAGCCAATGCTACAAATTTGGCCTTGATTTATTGTTGTTTTGATTGTCTAAGGTGATAGAGTAAATGCCAATGATGCTGATTAAAAGTGTGTCTGTAGCTGTTATATTGTGGGCACCAAAAAAAAAAAAAAAAAAGAAATCTGAGGAAATGATCTTCCAGTATTTGAAAGGTATTATCTAAATTAGTAAAGAAGTTGCTTGTCTTTAACATTAACAGATCAATTCCAACATGCAACTGTATTTCACATTCCCCTTATTCATTAATGTAAGTGGAAAAATCAGCCAACATTCATGTCAGAACTACACTGGCTTGTCAGTTACATAGGTTGGCTAGGAATACAAAGTTTGACAAAAATCCATGAAAGCTTTCTATGAAAATCAATTGGCTATCTGAAAATTACAATAAAGAGTATTGTATATTCTATTGTTAGTTGTAAATTGTGTGCTATGTATAAAGTAAATTTTATTAAGTAAAATTTTATAAAGTAAAATTTACTAAGAAAAAATACATGTATACTGGACTTCCCTGGTGGTGCGGTGGTTGAGAATCCGCCTGCCAATGCAGGGGACACAGGTTCAAGCCCTGGTCCGGGAGGATCCCACACGCTGCGGAGCAACTAAGCCCGTGCGCCACAACTACTGAGCCTGCGCTCTAGAGCCCATGAGCCACAACTACTGAGCCCATGTGCCGCAACTACTGAAGCCCACGTGCCTAGAGCCCATGCTCCACAACAAGAGAACCCACCGCAATGAGAAGCCCATGCACTGCAATGAAGAGTAGCCCCTGCTCGCCATAACTAGAGAAAGCCTGCACCCAGCAATGAGAACCCAGTGCAGCCAAAAAATAAACAAAGAAATTTATTAATAAACAAAACAAAACATGTATACTTAGACGTATTATACATATATATTTTCCCTTGGAAAGCTGGTTGTTAAACATTTACTATCACACCATTGTGGTGGCACCAACTCCTCCCCTCCCACTGCAGTCTCCTGTCCCTAGTATCAGGACAAGAAACTTTCACTTAAAGACTTCTTCAGGTTGCATGAAGTTGAGGAGGGATGAGCCATCAGTTATCCCTCTCAGACTTCAGCTGTACAGCTACAGGCTCTCTCACTTTGGCGCTTATTCAAGGAAAAAGCCAAGGGGTTAAGTTAGTTCTCTTGTCTTTTAGACTCTCAAGACACACACTGCTGTAGTCCACACATGACCGGGGTTAAATCTCCTGGTGTTTCTCTTATCATCAGGAGGGAAACTTGCTTCTCACTGTTTTCCCAAAGCTGTTGCATCAGAAGCGGGAGCTTATATCTCATTAGCTCATTTCTTCTTAAGACTTGCTCATTAGAAGAGAAAACTTTTCCTTTTTATTGATGCAAAGTCTATAATACCAGGCAACTAAACATTCCAACACACTTAAGGTTATTTCTTTTGCTTTCTTAATTACAGTGCTCTCTGTGCTTGACATTTTTCTCCTTTCCTTGTAACAAAAAATAGGAAATTTCTCTTACAATGTTTGTAGCATAAACCAAAAATTTAAATGACACAGAGAACATCAGTATGACCACATGTGCTAGAGTACCTCACTTGTGTAGAAAGTTCTAGTGTGAAATAAGTAGAATATTCACTGCAACATTGTTTGCAGTAACAAAAACCCATCAACAGGGCACCAGTTAAATTATGATACAAACCCTAACCTTAACTCTAACCATGACCCATATGATGTAATTTTTTTTTAAATTTATTTTTGGCTGCGTTGGGTCTTCATTACTGCATGCGGGCTTTCTCTAGTTGTGGCTCGCGGGCTCTAGAGCGCAGGCTCAGTAGTTGTGGCGCTCCAGCTCAGTTGCTCTGCAGCATGTGGGATCTTCCCGGAACAGGGATAGAACCCATGTCCCCTGCATTGGCAGGCAGATTCTTAACTACTGCGCCACCAGGGAAGTCCTGATGTAATGTTTTGCAGCCAATGAAAGAATAAGGTAGCTTTATACATACTGATATGGAATGATTACCAAGACCTAGTAAGTTAAAACAAGATGCAGAACAGTATATCTAGTATGCTATCACTTGGGTAAAAAGAATTTTAAAAGAATATATATCCATATATTCTTTGAACATGCTTGAACATGCCCAGAAATTTCTGGGAGGATAAAAATGCGGTTGCCTTGGGAGGGGTAGGGCATTGGTAACTGTGGTGAAAAAAAGGACTTATTTTTCACAGTACACATATTTTTGTTGGTTTGAGTTATTTACTATGAGCCTGTATTTCCTCTTTAAATAAATAAATTTTAAAATAAAAAGCGTTAAAGAAATATCCTGTGTATGGCTCTACAAATATTTACTGAGAAGCTACTATGTACAAGGTATGCCACATACTGGAAGAATCACTACAACACTAAATGTAGTCTGATCAGAGTTGTGGACATGGTCAGGGCTGTCTTAGCTACATATTTGAAGAAATAAGGGTGGGAACCTTTCCAAATATAATAAAAAATGTAGACCTATATCTATACAAAGAATAAGAACATTATAAATTGTAAATATGTAAGTAAAATTTTAAAATATATATTGCATATAATTTTTAAAGTTCTTTAAATAACAATTGTTTAAAAATTACAACAATGTAACATCAAATTTGGAACACATGTAGAAGTAACATACATGACAAGAATGGCACAGAGGATGAGAAGGAAGAAATAAAAGTGTACTGTTGCATGACTCTGACATTATACATGAAGTAGTATAATACTACTTGAAGGTACACTATAATAAGTTAAAGATGTCTATTGTAAACCCTAGAATACAGGAACCATTAAAAAAAATTAAACAGAAAGGTATAACTGACAAATCAATAGTGGAGGTAAAATAGAACACTGAAGAATTCTCAATTAATCCAAAAGAAGAAAGAAAAGAAGAAAAAATGAAACAAAGAACAGAAGAAACTTAGAAAAAAGAATAACAAGATGATAGATTTAAACTCAACTTTATTGATAATTATAATAAATGTAAATAGCCTAAATACTCCAGTTAAAAATCATATATTGGGACTTCCCTGGTGGGGCAATGGATAAGACTCTGTGCTCCCAATGCAGAGGGCCTGGGTTCAATCCCTGGTCAGGGAACTAGATCCCACATGCATGCCGCAACAAAGAGTTCACATGCCACAACTAAGGAGCCCGCCTGCCACAACTAAGACCTGGTGCAACCAAATAAATAAATACATAAATATTTTTTAAAAATCACATATTGTCTGTATAAAAAACACAGCTATGTACAAGAAATCCACTTAAAATATAAAGAAATAAGTTAAAAAGTCAAAGGCTAGAGTAAGATAAACTACACAGTCACTAATCATATGTCAGCTGGAGTGGCTATATTAATAACATACAAAGAGGACTCCACGACAAGGAATAATACAAGTAATAAAGGACATTTTTAAAAGATAAAGAGGTTAATTTATTAAGACAAAACAAACCTAAATGTATATACATCCAATAACACAGTTTCAAAGGCATGAAAACAAAAACTGATAGAACTAAAAGGAGAAATAGACGAATCCATAATTAGGGTCGGATATCTCATCATTCCTTTCTCAGAAATTCACAGAACAAGTAGACAGAAAAATCAATAAGAATACAGAACACTTGAATAACTATTAACTAACTTTATTTAATTGATACTTAGAGAACACTTCACTCAACAATAGCAGAATCCACATTCTTCTCAAGTGTACATTAAACATTCACCAAGGGACTTCCCTGGTGGCACAGTGGTTAAGAATCTGCCTGCCAATGCAGGGGACATGGGTTCGATCCCTGGTCTGGGAAGACCCCACATGCCACAGAGCAACTACTGAGCCTGCGCTCTAGATCCCGTGAGTCACAACTACTGAGCCCACACACCACAACTACTGAAGCCTGCGTGCCTAGAGCCTGTTCTCTGCAACAAGAGAAGCCACCACAATGAGAAGCCCGTGAACCACAATGAAGAGTAGCCCCCGCTCGCCACAACTAGAGAAAGCCCACATGCAACAACAAAGACCCAATGCAGCCAAAAATAAAATAAAAATAAATAAATTTATTTTAAAAAATTCACCAAGGTATACCATACGCTGAGCCATAAAACAAGTCTTGATAAATTTTAAATAATTAAGATTACAGGGGGTATGTTTTCTTATAATGGAATTAAATTGAACATCAATAAAAGAAAAATATTTGGAAATGTCAAGTTATTTGCAAATTAAACAACATATTTCTAAATAACCCATCACTGAAGAAAAAATCACAAGGGAAATTATAAAATATTTTTCATAAAATGAAAACACAATATATCAAAAAATTTGAGATGCAACTAAAGCAGTGCTTAGAGGGAAAATTATAGCTTTATATGCTCATAGCAGAAGTCCAAAAATTGGTTATCTAAGCTCCATCTAAAAAAGCTAGAAAAAAGAACAAATTAAATTAAATAGAATGAAGTAAATAATAAAGAGAAGAAATTGATGAAATAGAAAATGGACAGAGAAAAATCAATGAAACCAAAAGTTAAAATTTTTTTAAAGAGCAATAAAATTTATAAAAATTGAGAAACCTGTAGCTAGCAGGATCTAAAATAAAGAGAAAAAACACAAATTGCCAATCCAGAAAAGAGGAGATAACACTACAGAGCTTGGGGATTTTAAAAGTATAATAAGGAAATAGTTTTAATAACTTAATGCCAATAAATTTGGCAACTTAGGGCTTCCCTGGTGGCGCAGTGGTTGAGAGTCTGCCTGCCGATGCAGGGGACACGGGTTCATGACCCGGTCCGGGAAGATCCCACATGCAGCGGAGCAGCTGGGCCCGTGAGCCATGGCTGCTGAGCCTGCGCGTCCGGAGCCTGTGCTCCGCAATGGGAGAGGCCACAACAGTGAAAGGCCCGTGTACCGCAAAAAAAAAAAAAAATTCGGCAACTTAGATGTGCTATACAAATGGCATCACATAGAAATTACTAAAACTGACTTAGAAAAAACTTTGACTTTTATTTATTATATTTTTAAAATTTATTTTTATTTATTTATTATTTTTTGGCTGTGTTGGGTCTTTGTTGCTGCACTCAGGCTTTCTCTAGTTGCGGCTAGCAGGGGCTACTCTTCATTGCAGTGCACAGGCTTCTCATTGTGGTGGCTTCTCTTGTTGCGGAGCATGGGCTCCAGAGTGTGTGGGCTTCAGCAGATGTGGCGCGTGGGCTCAGTAGTTGTGACTCATGGGCTCTGGAGCGCAGGCTCAGTAGTTGTGGCGCACGGGCTTAGTTGCTCTGCAGCATGTGGGATCTTCCCGGACCAGGGCTTGAACCCGTGTCTCCTGCATTGGCAGGGCGGATTCTTAACCACTGCGCCACCAGGGAAGCCCCTTTGACTGACTTCTAAAAAACTGATTTAGGAAAAATCAAATATATGCATCCATCAAAGATACTGAATTTGTTATCGCACCACAAATAAAACTCTAGGCCCACACAGCTTCACTGGAGGAGCCTATCAAACATTTAAGGAATAATGTCAATGTAATACAAACTCAGGAAACAGAGTAGGAAATAGTTCTCAACTTGTTTTCTGAATCCAGCATTACCAAAACGAGATAAAGACAATGCAAGAAAAGAAAGCAACACACCTCAGACCAGCATTACTTGTGAACATAGACACAAAATTCCTTATCAACACCACAGAAGGAGAGATATATCATGTTCATGAACTAGAAGATTCAATATTAAGATGACAATTCACCCCAAATTGATCTGTAGATTCAATAAAATCCCAATCGAAATTCCAGAAGGCTGGGACTTCCCTGGTGGCGCAGTGCTTAAGAATCCGCCTGCCAACGCAGGGGTCAGGGGTTCGATCCCTCGTCCAGGAAGATCCCACATGCCGCAGAGCAACTAAGCCCGTGTGCCACAACTACTGAGCCTGCGTTCTAGAGCCCACAAGCCACAACTACCGAGCCTGCGTGCCACAACTACTGAAGCCCACGCGCCTAGAGCCCGTGCTCCATAAAAAGAGAAGCCACAGCAGTGAGAAGCACGTGCACCACAAGAGTAGCACATGCACCACAAGAGTAGCCCCCGCTCACTGCAACTAGAGAAAGCCCACGTGCAGCAACGAAGACCCAACGCAGCCAAAAATAAAATGAATAAATAAATTTATTTTTAAAAAGTCCAGAAGTCTTTTAAAAATAGACATTATAAAAGGAAAAGATTGATTATAGGCATTTTTAAAAATAAAATTTTGAACAAGTAACACATTCACACATACAAACATCAAAAAGTATCAAAAGGGAGACGAAGAGTCTCCTTCCCACCCCTGTCATTGGCTCAGTTCCCATCTTTCTCCCACAATGAAGCCATTGCTGTCATCTCTCGTTTTTCTTTTTAGACAATGTTTCTACATATTTATGCCAATATAGTACATTTAACTTTTCCTACCCCTTCTTACATAAATATTCTAATTCTAATAAGTCTTATGAATATAACGTTCTCCAATTTAGAATTCCTCAGATTACATAAAACTACCTGCTTTTATCAATTATTTAATTCTGCATTTCATATTAAGCAAAAGGGGAAAAGGAGTCCAAATTGACCTCATACTTTTACAATATAGATATGCCTGATGTGTATGGACAAGATCTAGGAGAAAAGGGTAATAAAAAAAAAAACCGTAATAAAGACAGCATTCAAGTGATGAATTATGAGTTAAGTTGGTATATGTTTGCCATGTAAAGCAAGTCAAGTTTGTTGGCATTACTGATATTCTATGAGCAAAGCAGCATGTAAAATAAACATCGTAAGTTATAGCCATTTTATAATTTTAATTTTGTTACAGGAAGTTTGCTTAGAAACAAAATCTCACATGTGCCCACATAAGAATTACCTCAGGGGTGAAAAAGCTCACTGTTGACCTATTTTGCTGTAGTGAATTTTGAGGAATCCTTGAAAACGAAAAAAAAATCGTGCTGTAGACAAAAGAGCTGCATACTGGAAATATGGACCACCAATTAATTCAGTGATATTGTCTAAGTCATTTAGTTTCCTTCTATTTCCTCTGTAGTAAAATGAAAAGACGCCGTCCAATACACTAGCCACTAGCCACATGTGATTACTGAGCACTTGAAATGTGGCTAATCGAAATGCAGAAGTGTTGTAAGTATAAAATACTCACCAGTACAAATACACACTTAGTACAAAAATAAAAGAATGTAAGACATCTCATTAATAACTTTTTATGTTGATTACATATTGAAATATTTTTAATATATTGGGTTAACTAAAATTTGTTTAAAATACCTTTTCCTATTTTTCTTTTCAATGTGACGACCACTAGACAATTTTAAATAATATATGTGGCTTGCGTTATATCTTTACTGGACAGTGCTAAACTAGATCATATCTTCCAGTCCTTAATCTTCTGATACCTACCTTAAGCTTTAGCTGCTGCCCTTCAAACCCAGAAAGCATCACACAGCATACACTTGAAGTATTTCCTTCCTTTCCTTCCATTCCATGAGATAGCACTAGAGTTAAGGTTTCAAGCTAATAATTAATATATATTTAAAAATATTTAAATACATGCAGTTTTCTAAATATATTGTGCTTAGTTTCATCTCCATGCCCTTCCTCACACTGTTTGCTCTACTGGGAAACTTTTTCCTAACTCGATAGCCTATTCATTTTTTAAAATTCAGATCCTCTGGGAATTCCCTGGCAGTCCAGTGGTTGGGACTCGGCGCTTTCACTGCCGTGGGCCAGATTCAGTCCCTGGTCAGGGAACTAAAATCCTGCAAGCCACATGGTTTGGCCAAAATAAAAAGATTAAAAATTAAATAAAATAAAATTCAGATCCTCTAAGAAGCTTTTCCTTAACATCCATCTCCTGCCGTAAATAACTTTACATAGCCACTGTCCTATACACATTATTCTATAATAAAACCATGAAATATTATGTTTATATGCATCCCCCCTTTCATCTTGTGTATGTTATCTGAGGTAGGTAGTGATGAGCTCTTAGTCAATGCCTGGCTGGCACCCAGTAGGGGCTGTAAGCAATGTATCAGTCAGGATAGGCAAAGTTAGCAAAAAAACCCTACGTCACAGTAGCTTAAGACAACAAAGGTTTTTTTCTCATGTACACTACATGTTCATCAGGAACCAGTTGAGAGCTCTACTCCATGGCATCCTCACTCCAGGACCTACACTAATGAACAGTTCCATTTGGAGCATTGCTGGTCACTGTGGCAGAAGGAAAAAGAGGGCTTTGAGGTTTTTGAACCTGTGCTTAAATGCTCCAACCTAGAACTGACACAAGTCACTTCTACTCACAGCTTATTGGCTGGAACTAATTACATGGCCCCATCCAACCACAAGGATGTCAGGAAGTACGATTCTGTCATGTGCTTGGAAGACAAGGGCAGAAATATTTGGGGAACATTAATGAGGACTACTAATGACCCTGCTAGTCAGTATTATCTCCCAGCTCACTATTCCTCGGCAGGTGGAATATATTCACTATATGTTCCCCCCCACCAAAGGAAACAACCCAAGAGTTCCCTATAGTCACAACGTCAAGTTCAAATTAAAGAATCTGAGTGATGCACAGTAGTTCCTATACCAGTTTCAGATGTGGCGTGAGCTAGAGAACTATAATCTAAAAAGACAAGCCATGTGCTACACACCTAATATACACTGGTGGAACAGGGACAGGATAAATGCAGTAAGGAGAGAGGGGACAAGTGGGAGACACAGCAGCCTAGTGATTGTGATGTTCCACTCTGCAGATGTGATGAAAGCCCCTTACCCTGAGGGAAGGGAATATTTCTTGACTAGCCCCCAATTCTTTTTCTTGGTAGGGCATCCTTAGGCAATTGTTCTGTTTGAAGCTGCGAAGATTTCAGGGTTGTTGTTGCAGCATAACCTAATTTGACCTGACTGATATGGAGATTGGAATCTAAAGGGGGGTGTTGCATACTACAAAAAAACAAAAACAAAAAACCCTAATATGTATGACAATAACATGTGGAGGGCAGCAGAGAAATCTTATTGGAGGCTGGAAGGATGGCAACCCATGTCATATAGTAGCAAAGTATTTGGTAAAACTGTTGCCTGCAGTAACTTAGAAGTCATACTTTAATAATCTACCTAATAAACTAGGAGAAAGCATCAGGTAACAGAATTTTAGCAGCAGGAATTGTATACAATTGGTTGCATTGACAAAGCACTGCAGGATGAGTTCAGAAGAGAACTGGCCAGCTTACAAGTAGCCATAGGGATCCAGAGAGACTACGGAAATCATACTGGTTCACAGAAGCAACTGCTTCTCATCCCTAAGTGGGAATAGATAAAATGGAGAAATGTTTGGAGTGACAAAAGTCACTCATATGACAATTCAAACTCTAGTGACAATTCAAACTCAGCTTTGTAGAGAGGGTGACCAACCGTCCGGGTTTGCCCAGAACTGTCCGAGTTTTAACACTGAAAGTCCTGCAACCCTGCCAGGCACAGGGACAGTTTCTTACCCTACTCATAAGAAAGATCAAAACAACAGTATGGCCATCATATCTTTTTTAAAACCTCTGAGCAGTTTAAATTGTTTTAGAGCCAAGACCTCATTAAGGCTGTGGCACCCAGTAAACCATTTCAATTAAGCTAAACTGCTTGGGGAAGAGACTTCAGGTGCAGCTCTCCAACTGAAAAGATCAAAATGCCCCAAAGTAATTGGGGAGGCATGAGAATGAGAAAAGACATCAAATTTAAGAAATATGTCTAGAAAAGGGCAGCTACTGTCACATGACACTGCCTGAAATCAGAGATAAAAAGCCAACTATATTTTTGAGAGTACTCTGTTACCAACACAAGGCACATTAAGCCCAGCCAACCACAAAAGACCAGGGAGTACAATCTTATCATGTGCCCAGAAGGTGGGAAGCTGGAAATATTTGTAAACAGCTCTAATGACTACCATAGTGCAATAAATGATGCCCAAACCACTGGTTTCTAGGGTAGTGGCACTTAAGCTTAAGAACACTCAGGAAGTAAAACTGACTTAGCAGAGGACACCATGCACCATTCTTACCCTTTGGCAAAAGTAAATCAAACTCACCGTAAACAAAATGATGTGTACACCAACACGAGTGTGTAAATTACCATAGGCAGAGGAGGGAATGTGCTTCAACATGGGGTGGGGATGGAGGAGGGGTGAATTGAAGGAAAAAAAAAAAGACCTCTATTTTTATGGAAAGGCCAAGTCGCTAGGTCTGGGAGAGCAGAAACAAATCATCTGTGAGGTCCACACATTTTACCAGCTGACCTGGAGAACAATCGGAACTGAGTAGTCAGTCTGGTGGATAAGAACGCAGACAAAAAAGCCATGGCCTGCTGGACTGGTAGTCTTCTTTTCTCCAGAGACTGAAGGTGAGGGGCTGGAAGAAATGATCATTTTTCTTTTTCTTTAGATATGGACAGAGTCAAGAGAGAACTATAATGGCCTTGGCCTAGGCTCAGAAAACTGGTTAATACAGGGCAGACCCAAGCACGCCGGCCTCCAAGTTCAGAGGTTTATTTACCTTGTATTTTTTTTTGTTTGGTTTGGTTTTTTGGGTTTTTTGGCCACACCATGAGGCATGTGGGACCTTAGTTCCCCGACCAGGGATCGAACCCACGATCCCTGCACTGGGAGCACAGAACCTTAACCACTGGACCACCAGGGAAATCCCTACTTTATATTTTAAACAAAGCGTTTTATGTACTTTCCTGCTCCAAAGTTTTAAGATATGAAACCTCAGATCTGAGAATTAAGACCCTTCCCTACCACTAATTTCAAGGGCAGAAGTCAACAAGACACACTGTAGAAATATACATTCAACTTTATTTCATTAGAAAAATTTATTTAAGCCACACGGTGGCCAAAATGCCCACGTCCTGAGCAGGCGCTGTCATCCCACTGCCCTCTTCAGACCAATACACACATACATGCACGCTATGTTGGAGGAATGACTTAAAAATGTAAAACAATGAGAACGGGACATAGAATACTCCACCTTCCCCCTTCCTACAGCCAACCCACACACCTCTTCAACTGTTATCCGCACAGAGAGGAGCTCTCATGGAAGAGAAACTGAACACCAAGTAAACTGACCATAAGACACCCAAGCCCAAAGGAACTCTTGGCAGATGCTTAGAAAGCAGGGTTGAAAATAACACGATCTCCCAACAGCTGAAGTTGCAGCACAAGTCCCCATCGAAGAGAAGACAGAGCCATGCTGCCAAGGACAGCAAAGCATATGGCGGACTGGGGAGAAGAGTGAGATCACTCCATTCCACAGCCACAGGCGACCCACTCATATCTGTGTATTAAATAGGCTTTATCCAGAGCAACGAGTATGCAGGCAGAGAGGCCCTTCAAGGGCCTAGTAAGAGTTAGTTCTCTGATAACACTGATGCTGAGCTTGCCTACCCAGGAACTGGTACAGCTGGACGTATTTAGGCCAGTGTTCCAAGGTTACAGCTGGTGGAGGGAGGTCTTATCACACCCCTCTGGATGGATGGTCTGGAAGGCTGTTGGGGAATCTGTGTTGGCTAGTTGACCTCTGGTGGTCCAGGAGCTCCCAGGAGATGGGCTCTCCAGTAAGACCCCCAGGGACTCCATCAGTCTAACGAAGATGGAGAGCAGGGTCAGCACCACACCTAGGAGATAGAGGTTCAACATATGCTTCATGGCTCAAAGGATCCCACTCCTCTGTAGAGCAGGAGAGCTGCCTTCTGCTTCTGGAAGGCCTCTGGATCCTGAGGAAAGAGAGCGAGGTTAATCTCCAGCCTTTTGGGATATGCGTGCCTCTGACCTTGACCCTGGAGCTAAGCAGGAGGCTCAGCCAGCCAGGGGGACAAGGACCATAGCAGAATCTCCAAGTATATTTACACTGTAAACTCCATGGCTGGGGAACCAGTCTAGCCTCTTGGACTAATTCAAGAGCATTCCTTAAAACTTTTACTTCCCTTAAAGTAAAAAACTTTCACTTCTCCTGTCGGGTACGCACAGTCCCTGTTCCACAGTCCATGGACCAGAAACCTTCCTGAAGTAAGGTTTTGGTGAGGGTGGGCGGAGATGGGAATATAAGAAGACGCCCTTGAGGAAGCAAAAGCAACCTGCCTTGAAGTCTCCCTCACACCTCAGTCAGGTTCGAGTTAACCATAAACTTTTTTTTTTTTTTTTTTGCGGTAGCGGGCCTCTCACTGTTGTGGCCTCTCCCGTTGCGGAACACAGGCTCCGGACGCGCAGGCTCAGCGGCCATGGCTCACGGGCCCAGCCGCTCGGCATTATGTGGGATCCTCCCGGTCCGGGGCACGAACCCGTGTCCCCTGCATCAGCAGGCAGACTCTCAACCACTGCGCCACCAGGGAAGCCCAACCATAAACTTTTTTAAAGACAAAATAATTCTAAGGGAGTCAGATCTATCAAGTTCACCTACTTAACAAGTACACCTTGAATACCCACAACGTGTGAGGCACCTTGGAAGGTACTAAGGCCACCGGAGGAGGCCCTGCAGACACGAACCCGGCCCTCACGCGCCTTACAGTCCAGGGGCGACAGGCAAGAAAACAGGCAGTTACTACAACAACCCGCCAAGGGCTGTGACAGTAAGGAGATGCTAAGGGTGCTCTGGGAGGGCACGGCATGGGGGCCTAACCCAACGCTAGCGAGAAAGCAGGGCTGGGCGGCTGAGTGGGGCCCTGGGTGGCGGCGAAGCGATGGGGGACGCTCCCGGCAGCGTAGTCCCAGGCGGGAATTGCCAGGCGGCGCGCGGCGCAAGCAGCCTAGGGGATGGGGGCGGGCAGCCGGCAAGCCCACAGGGCCGCTCACCTCCAGGAGGAAGGGCCGTGAGTGGCCCGCTCGCTGTAATATCTGGTAGTGCGGAGTCGGAAGGAAAGTCGGCCAACCAGCAGCGCGAGATGACAACCCAAGAGCCTCTCCGAAGACAAACGCTCAGCCCGCAGCAAAGCGCGGAACAGGACGCACACCACGCACTTATAGCCGCGGTGCGGCCCAAAGCCCGCGCACGCGCACTGGAGCACTGACTCACGCAGGACCGCCGCCCCGCCCCTAAGCGAGGGCGGTCTGGGGTCCGGGGCGGTTCTTTGCGCTTGTGGTCTGGGCTGTTTCGAGAAACGCACGTCCTGCGGCTCTGAGTCATTGAGGTGGGCAATGGGACAAGGCGTGTGGGTTAACTTCGACTGCCTTTTCTTGCTGCAGGAAACTTTTGAAGGAATCAGAAAGCTCGTTTTTCCCTCATACCAAGTCGGTGGAAAATACACCTGAGACGCCCCAATCCAAGGGCCCGCATATTGCATGCGATGAAGTCCGGGCGGCGGGGGATGGGTTCTTCACCAGAGATTTCAACAAAGCACAGATTGTCAGAGGGCCTCAGACCCCCACCCTACCCTCTGCTCCCAGTTTTCTCCATTCCAGGGACTGAAAAGCTGACTTTGTTTCATTTCCTAGAGGTACCTGGATTCCAGACGCCACCCCCTCAGACTCCAAGTCCTGAGGTTTAATTTGCCATTGATATCTCTGGAATGGTGAGACCCTTTTACAACATAAATTCCGTTTTCAATGAGTTTGTCACATTAAGAAAATGTGAAATACTCACCTGGCCCTGGTGTCTGCGCTTAATTGCATGTGGCTGAGTGAGTCCCTTTGCACGCAGAGTCTGTTTCCTCGTCTAAAATGTGGCCACTAAGTGAAGTTTGAGGATGCTTTGCGGTTGAACCAAAGAGCTAGGTCACAGTCCAACTTTATGCCCATTTGGGTGCTGGGAAGTCATATCAAGCACCACCCTCCCAGCCCAAGAAATGTCTATGTTCTGTCGTGAGAGCACCCAATGGCGGATCTCGGGAAATAGAGTGCTGGGGACACGCTGGGAGTGGGGAGGCCCCTGGGGAGGAACGTCCACGCGGAAGGCTGTCGGTGGTTTCATTGCCTTCCTCCTGGGGAGGAGGAGGGGAGAGGGCCAAAGCTCGGGGGCTGGTGACTCTAGCAGGTTCACTGAGTTCTAGGACTGTCGGTTCCGCGTGCCTGGACTGGACGAGTGACAATCCAGGACCTCCCTCGTCCCTGCGGGCTCCGCGTGCTCTGCGGAAAAGGGACTAAACGAGTCAGGAAGAGCCAAATCCCAGCTGCGACCTTTAACCTACTTTCCTGGCTCAGTCTGCTGTCAGAGGAGGAGGGGCTGGAAAGGCCGCCAGGAAGGGAGAACGTTGCAGATGGAGACGTGCAGGCAGGCAGGCACTTTGAAATTAACTTTTCTACTCAGCCCAAAGGAATTTTTGGCTCTTCATTGTACTAGAGTTTCGTCTCCTTTTTTCGCTGGACTCAGTGGCTCTCCTCTTGCACTGTTATTTAGGAGAGGCTCCAGCTCTGAAATCACATTACCCGGTGTCCCCACCCTTGCTAGTTAGAGGCCTTGGGCGAAACCTTTAACCTTTAGGTACTTTAGTTTCTTCAGTTGTTATATGGGATAATAACAGTCCTCACCTGGAAATTAAATGAGTTAATCGACATAAAGCACTGAGAATGGTGCCTGGCACATAGAAAACATTGTGTATGTGTTAAAATTATCTGTATCCTCTACTGCAAAACTCCCAGTGAGGGACTTTGCTCACAGTAGACTATGTTCAGTGAGTGAAAACAGGAATTCCACAATAACCCTTTGGGCTCTACTTATTGGGAGCTCTAAAATTTTATTTTCACGTAACTCAAAGGAAGAGATGGGCACCTCTCCAACAATTCCCTCCCCCATATTCACTGCCATGGTCTAAACATCACGCCAGATGGAAACAACCAGAGTTCGGGTGAATATAGCCCAGTGCTTTCCCACCTATCAACTACAAATGCTATTGACCATCATCTCTGGGTAGGTACCTATATCAAGATTCTTGTCCTGTCTCCACCACCTTGGCCAAGTTAATTAATCCCTTTGAGCCTTAGTCTCCTAATCTGTAAAATGGGGGAAATAATATATAAAACAGAGTTGTTGTGAGGATTTGAAATCATGCATGTAAAGTATGTGTCACATAGTAGATGATTAATAAATATTAGCTCTTGCTTTACTAAAAAGTATAAAGGCGGGTTCTTATCCTAAAATACGCTTGTCACCTGGTTGGGTAAACAAGACCTAAGGAAGATAACTAGCAACCCAAGTCATGGTAGGGTAGTGGTTAGAAATTAGTCAGACTTGAGTTTGAATCCTGCTCTGCAATTTGCTAAGTATTGTCCTTGGGCTCTTCTTGCCTCGGTTTCTTCATTTATAAAATGGGAGTAGTAATAGTTCTTACCTACTAAGATTGTTATGAAGATTAGCTTAAATAATGGATGTAAAGTACTTACTGTAGATTAGGGCAAGATAAGTGGTAGTTATTAATCTCATTAGCTTCTAAGGTGGACTGTTATAGATGTACTGCAGTGCTTGGGAGCCCAAAAATGGAGGAAGAGAGAGAACTGGCTGGTTGAGAAAAATGAAGTAAGAACATAGTTAGGGTGGCAATGCTTTGCTTGGGGATCTGGAATTTTACTATTCCTCATGACTGAATGGAACAGTGGAAACAAAACAAGCATTCTCCTAGTAACAGACATGCTAAGCATTTTGCTAAATACAGCACATAAATTATTTCAGTTAATTTTCATAACAACCCTATGAGGTAGGTATTATTACCTCCTTTCTTTATGTGTTAACCATGCTTTTTCCACCAAAAGAAAAAGAGACTTCCCTCTAGCTAGTCTTTTATTCATCCTTCATATCTCAATTCAAACATGTTTCCTCTGGGAACACTTTGCTGACCCTCAGACCCTTGCTACAGGCTCAAGTAGCATGATATACATTTCACTCACTGTTTGTTACCTTACTCTTAGTTGTGTTAATGTCTGCTACCCTTCAAGAACCTGAGTCACTGCAAGGAGTATCTGGTCTGATTTTGTTTTCATTCCGTCCTAGCACCTAGCACCATGTTGGAGACTTTCGATAAATATTTGTTGATAAAAGGAATAAATGAACAAATGATTATCTTGCCCAGCATCTTCAGGGAGTCCCCACTGTTCAACCAAAGAAGGGTGGATAGAGCTCCAAGGCAAACCCGCTTCAGGGTCTACCAAGGAAAGCTCCATGTGAGGTGTATCCTTATCCTCAAGCCCCTCAAAAGAAGTGATTCAGTAGTTGGCTAACACAGGAGTACATACTAAGAATACATTAGCTTCAGAAATTTGATCTTACGATCCTGGGTCCATTTAAAGAACACGTGCCCACATTGCTGATGAGCATAAATTGGTACACTCTCTATGGAAATCAGTTTGGCAATACCTATAAAAATAAAAGAACGCACATGCCCTTTAATCTAGAATTCCACTTCTAGGAATGATCATCACAGGCAACTCCTGCACGTGAAGAATAGAATAGGAGGCAGCCATTGCAGAACTTTCTGTAAGAACAAAAGATTGGGGGAAAAAAAATAGAACAGCGAGCTTATCAGTAGGGGACTGGTTAAGTCTATGACCAGTAGCAGAATTGCATATTCATACAATGGGTTACCATGAAGCCAGCAAAAAAGAATAAGTAGGTTTGCACATATGAAAATGATTTCCACAAAATTAAATGGATAAAGCGAGTGTATATGCTACAGTTTGTGTTAAAACAAACTCACAAGGTAGGACGTACAAAATGAGATACCACCTCCTACCCACTAGGATGGCAGAAAATAAAATTACAAGTGTTGATGAGGATGTGGAGAAAATGGGACGCTTATACATTGCTCTTGGGAATGTAAAATGGTGCAGCTGCTGCTGAAAACAATTTGACAGATCCTCAAAAAGTTAAACATAGAGTTACCGTATGAGCCATCAATTCCACTGCTAAGTATATACCCAAGAGAATTGAAGACATGGGTTTACACAAAAACCTGTACGCAAGTGTTCATAGCAGCATTATTCATAATAGTTAAAAAATGGAAGCAACCCAAATGTATATCAACTGATGAACGGGTAAATAAAATGTGGTACAATGGAATATTATTTAGCCATAAAAATGAAGTATTAATACATGCTACAATATGGAGGAACCTTGAAAATGTTATGCTACGTGAAGAAGTCAGACACAAAAGGACACGTATTGCATGATTCCATATACAGGAAATGTCCAGAATAGGCAAATCCATAGAAACAGAAAGTAGGTTAGTGGTTGCCAGGGACTGGAGGGAGAGGGGAATGGGGAGTGACAGCTTTTTGGGGATGATGAAAATGTTTTAAAATTAGACAATGGCGATGGTTGCACAACTCTGTAAACCACTGAATTGCACACTTTAAAATGGTCAATTTTGGCATGTGAATTATATCTGAATAATAGGTGTTATTCTTTAAAAAGAAGGACAAATTAAAGACATCTTCACAGACTCAGATACAGAGAACAAACTAGTGGTTACCAGTGGTGGGGGTGTGTGTGCAGTATAGGGGTGGGGGAGTGGGAGGTACAAACTGTGGGGTGTAAGACAGGCTCGAGGACGTATTGTACAATACGGGGAATATAGTCAATATTTTGCAATAACTGTAAATGGAAAGTACCTTTTTTTTTAGCTTTTTATTTTATATTGGAGTATAGCCTATTAACAATGTTGTGATAGTTTCAGGTGCACAGCAAAGGGACTCAGCCATACATATGCATGTATCTATTCTCAGAAAGTAACTTTTAAATTGTATAAAATTATTTAAAAAGGTATCTTCAGGGCTTCCCTGGTGGTGCAGTGGTTGAGAGTCCGCCTGTCGATGCAGGGGACACGGGTTCGTGCCCCGGTCCGGGAAGATCCCACATGCCGCGGAGCGGCTGGGCCTGTGAGCCATGGCCGCTGAGCCTGCGTGTCCGGAGCCTGTGCTCCGCAAGGGGAGAGGCCACAACAGTGAGAGGCCCGCATACCCAAAAAAAAAAAAAAAAAAAAAAAAGATATCTTCAGATGACAAACAAAAACAGAATTAACCATTATAGAGCCTTTAAATTTATTTATTTATTTTGGGCACGCCACACACCTTGTGAGATCTTAGTTCGCGCCTTCACAGGGAAACGCAGAGTCCTAACCACTGGACCACCAGGGAATTCGCTATAGACCCTTATTAGGGAAACTTTTGAAGCATGTATCTAAGAAGAAAACTGAACATTAGAAGGAAATAGATGCAAGAAAATGTGAGTAGTCATTTAGAAAACATATGAATAAATCTAAACAAATAATGACTATTTAAAACCATTTTTTTTTTTTTTTTTTTTGCGGTACGTGGGCCTCTCACTGTTGTGGCCTCTCCCGCTGCGGAGCACACGCTCCGGACGCACAGGCTCAGCGGCCATGGCTCACGGGCCTAGACGCTCCGCGGCTTGTGGGATCCTCCTGGACCGGGGCACGAACCCGCATCCCCTGCATCGGCAGGTGGACTCTCAACCACTGTGCCACCAGGGAAGCCCCCTAAAACCATTTTTAATGATAATGATTACTTTGGCAAAATAAAACCAGCAAGATGAACTAACAAAAAAAAAATGGTAAAGGTTTAAGATAGAACTGGTGGGGCTTCCCTGGTGGCGCAGTGGTTGCGAGTCCGCCTGCCGATGCAGGGGACACGGGTTCGTGCCTCGGTCCGGGAGGATCCCACATGCCGCGGAGAGGCTGGGCCCGTGAGCCATGGCTGCTGAGTCTGCGCATCCGGAGCCTGTGCTCCGCAACGGGAGAGGCCACAGCAGTGAGAGGCCCGCGTACCGCAAAAAAATAAATAAATAAAAGTTTAAAAAAAAGATAGAACTGGTGAGCAGAGAAAGTTGAGCATGTCTTCTATAAGAGAAAGGTAGATACAGATTAATTTTAGACCTTTGAAGTCTGTATTAAAATGTTAAGCGTGGCTTTTCTTCAACCTTCCCTTCCTGAACAATTCAGTCTTCAAGCCATTGGGTAGAATAGAGCAGGTGTCTTGCAGTAAAGAGAAGGACCATGGCCCAGGGTGGAAAGTCTGTCTTATTTTCTGCTGTATACTCAGTGTCTAAAACATCATTTGATGTATACCTGTTGAATGCATGGACTCTCTCCCTCCCTTCTGGACCCCGTCAAATGTCATTTCTCAGAGAGGGCTTCCTAATCACCCTACACAAAACAACACCCCTCACCCTCTCCATCTCCCTGACTCTGCTTCATTTATTCTTCATAGTACTCAACACCACCAAACCTATTTTATATTTCCTAGTTAATTGTCTATCTTCCCTCACTAGAAGGTAGCTCCTTGAGGACAAGGACTTGGACTATTTTGTCAGTTAATATATACCTAAACCCAGAGCAGTGTCTGGCATATAGTAGGTGTTCAATAAATATTGAATGAATGAATGAATAATAATTTTTGTATATCAGATATTTGACATTTAAAAAAAAGAACAGCTGCTCAATGATTGGTTCTATTTATTTGTATTTATTGTGCAACAACATTTTAACAATGGTCATTTCTGGGTGATATGGTTATGGGCTTCTTATTTCTTTTTTTCCTCAAATTTTCTCCCATATGCAACTGTTATTTACACCATTAGAAGAAAAATTTTAACTTACTAACATTTTGTAAATTAATTGCTTATGCAGCATTGTGACAATGACACATACGCAATGAGGGGAAAACAGCCGAGTGAGTTCGGATGGGGAAATCAGGGCAAGAGCCCCGGGAGCTGTGGGAAGTGGGAGGACTTGGGAGGGCTATGGCAGTGCAGAGCACCAGAGCAGGGTGCCCATGGAGGGGAGAGCCAGCCCTAAAGCATGGGCAGAGGGCACCCGAGGCAAACAGTGGCTTCTTCACCCCTATCTAGGCCAGGGATCTCAATTCGGAGTCAGCTTCTGGCACTAACTACCTACTGACCTGGGGCAAGTCACTTCACCAGGCCTCAGTTTCCTCTTTTGTGAAATGCAGGACTAAGGGAAATGAGCTATCTCTACGTCTTTCTGCCTCACAGGTTTGTGGTTCTAGAACCTGCACTCAGAGGCTGCAGCCTGGATAGTGTGTGTGTATGTGTGTGTGTTAGAGAGAGAGAGAGAGAGAGAGAGAGAGAGAGAGAGTCCTGAAGGCACAATAGACCTCTGTCCCCAATCTCCATTTGGGAAATGCTGGATGAACCATTCACAGTAGGAAAAATTGTATTTAAAACTACAGGACTTCCCTGGTGGCGCAGCAGTTAAGAATCCACCTGTCAATGCAGGGGATGCGAGTTCAAGCCCTGGTCTGGGAAGATCCCACATGCCACGGAGCAACTAAGCCCAAGTGCACAACTACTGAGCCTGCACTCTGGAGCCCATGAGCCGCAACTACTGAGCCCGTGAGCCACAACTACTGAAGCCCGCATGCCTAGAGCCCATGCTCCGCTACAAGGGAAGCCACCACAGTGAGAAGCCCGCGCACTACAACGAAGAGTAGCCCCCACTTGCCACAGCTAGAGAAAGCCCGCGCACAGCAATGAAGACCCAATGCAGCCAAAAATAAATAAATAAATAATAAATAGAATTTATTAAATAAATAAATGAATAAAACTATAGGACTTCCCTGGTGGTGCAGTGGTTAAGAATCCGCCTGGCAACGCAGGGATGCTGGTTCAATCCCTGGTGTGGCAAGATCCCACATACCGCGGAGCAGCTAAGCCTGTGCGCCACAACTACTGAGCCCACGTGCCACAACTACTTAAGCCTGCGCACCTAGAGCCCATGCTTCGCAACAAGAGAAGCCACTGCAGTGAGAAGCCTGCACACTGCAAGGTAGAGTAGCCCCTGCTTGCCCCAACTAGAGAAAGCCTGCACAGAACAATGAAGACCCAATGCTGCCCAAAAAATAAATAACAAACAAACAAATAAGTAAAACTTTATGGGCCATATAAGTTAACAGTGAAAAATTTATATATATTGAGAGACTGATAGGATATACTCTTAAATATTAACACTAACAGTATTTTTCACTAAGCAGGGCCTTGTATCCATTAGTCACAACAGGCACAGCGCCTGCGGCCTATAGACTTTACAACAACTCTCAAAAATATTTCAAATGTGAAAATTGGTTCAAGATGGTGGAGTAGAAGGACATGCTCTCACTCCCTCTTGTGAGAGCACCAGAATCACAACTAACTGCTGAACAATCATTGACAGGAAGACACTGGAACTCACCAAAAAAGATACCCCACATCCAAAGACAAAGGAGAAGCCACGATGAGACAGTAGGAGGGGTGCAATCACAATAAAATCAAATGCCATAACCACTGGATGGGTGACTCACAAACTGGAGAACAATTATACCACAGAAGTCCACACACTGGAGTGAAGGTTCTGAGCCCCACATCAGGCTTCCCAACCTGGGGGTCCGGCAACGGGAGGAGGAATTCCCAGAGAATCAGACTTTGAAGGCTAGTGGGATTTGATTGCAAGACTTTGACAGGGCTGGGGGAAACAGAGACTCCATTCTTGGAGGGCACACACAAAGTAGTGTGCATCAGGACCCAGGGGGAAGGAGCAGTGACCCCATTGGAGACTGAACCAGACCTGCCAGCTAGTGTTGGAGGGCCTCCTGCAGAGGCTGGGGGGTGGCTGTGGCTCACTGTGGGGCAAGGACACTGGCAGCAGAACCTCACAGAAGTACTCCTTGGCGTGAGCCCTCCTGGAGTCTGCCATTAGTCCCACCAAAGAGTCTGTAGCCTCCAGTGTCAGATCGCCTCAAGCCAAACAACCAACAGGGAGGGAACTCAGCCCCACCCATCAGCAGACAAGCAGATTAAAGTTTTACTGAACTCTGCCCACCAGAGCAACACCCAGCTCTACCCACCACCAGTCCCTCCCTTCCTTGTGCAAGGAAGCTTGCAGAAGCTCTTAGATAGCCTCATCTACCAGATAGCAGACAGCAGAAGCAAGAAGAACTACAGTCCTGCAGCCTGTGGAACGAAAACCACATTCACAGAAAGATAGACAAAATGAAAAGGCAGAGAACTATTTACCAGATGAAGGAACATGATAAAACCCCAGAAAAACAACTAAATGAAGTGGAGATAGGCAACCTTCCAGAAAAAGAATTCAGAATAATGATAGTGAAGATGATCCAGGACCTCAGAAAAAGAATGGAGGCAAAGATCAAGAAGATGCAAGAAATGTTTAAAAAAGAACTAGAAGAATTAAAGAACAAACAAACAGAGATGAGCAATACAATAACTGAAATGAAAAATACACTAGAAAGAATCAACAGCAGAATAACTGAGGCAGAAGAATGGATAAGTGACCTGGAAGACAGAATGGTGGAATTCACTGCTGCGGAACAGAATAAAGAAAAAAGAATGAAAAGAAATGAAGACAGCCTAAGAGACCTCTAGGACAACACTAAACACAAAATCATTCACATTATAGGGGTCCCAGAAGCAGAAGAGAGGGAAAGGACCTGAGAAAATATTTGAAGAGATTATAGTCGAAAACTTCCCTAACATGGGAAAGGAAATAGCCACTCAAGTCCAGGAAGCACCGAGAGTCCCAGGCAGGATAAAACCGAGGAGAAATATGCCGAGATACATAGTAATCAAGTTGACAAAAATTAAAGACAAAGAAAAATTATTAAAAGCAACAAGGGATAAACGACAAATAACATACAAGGGAACTCCCATAAGCTTAACAGCTGATTTCTCAGCAGAAACTCTTCAAGCCAGAAGGGAGTGGCACGATATATTTAAGGTGATGAAAGGGAAGAACCTACAACCAAGATTACTCTACCTGGCAAGGATCTCATTCAGATTTTTGTGGTTTTTTTTTTTGTTTTTTTTTTGCGGTATGCGGGCCTCTCACTGTTGTGGCCTCTCCCGTTGCAGAGCACAGGCTCCAGACGCGCAGGCCCAGCGGCCATGGCTTACAGGCCCAGCTGCTCTGCGGCATGTGGGATCTTCCCAGACTGGGGCACGAACCCGTGTCCCCTGCATCGGCAGGCAGACTCTCAACCACTGCGCCACCAGGGAAGCCCCTCATTCAGATTTGATGGAGAAATCAAAAGCTTTACAGATAAGTGAAAGCTAAGAGAATTCAGCACCACCAAACCAGCTCTACAACAAATGCTAAAGGAACTTCTCTAAGTGGGAAACACAAGAGAAGAAAAGGACCTAAAAATACAAACCCAAAACAATTAAGAAAATGGTAATAGGAACATACATATCAATAATTACCTTAAATGTGAATGGATTAAATGCTCCAACCAAAAGACACAGGCTTGCTGAATGATTACAAAAACAAGACCAATATATATGCTGTCTACAAGAGACCCACTTCATACCTAGGGACACATACAGACTGAAAGTGAGGGGATGGAAAAAGATATTCCATGCAAATGAAAATCAAATGAAAGCTGGAGTAGCAATATTCATATCAGATAAAATAGACTTTAGGGACTTCCCTGGTGGCGCAGTGGTTAAGAATCCGCCTGCCGATGAAGGGGACATGGGTTCAACCCCTGGTCCAGGAAGATCCTACATGCCACAGGGCAACTAAGCCTGTGCACCACAACTACTGAGCCTGTGCTCTAGAGCCCGCGAGCCACAACTACTGCAGCCTGTGTGCCTAGAGCCTGTGCTCCACAGCAAAGAGAAGCCACCATAATGAGAAGCCTGCACACCGCAACAAGGAGTAGCCCACGCTCGCCACAACTAGAGAAAGCCCGCACACAGCAACGAAGATCCAATGCAGCCAATAAATAAATAAATAACTGAAAAGAGGGAGAGGACTCAAATCAACAAAATCAGAAATGAAAACGGAGAAGGTACAATGGACACTGCAGAAATACAAAGCATCATAAGAGACTACTACAAGCAACTCTATGCCAATAAAATGGACAACTTGGAAGAAATGGACAAATTCTTAGAAAGGTATAACCTTCCAAGACTGAACCAGGAAGAAATAGAAAATATGAACAGACCAATCACAAGTAATGAAATTGAAACTGTGATTAAAAATCTTCCAACAAACAAAAGTGCAGGACCAGATGGCTTCACAGGTGAATTCTATCAAACATTTAGAGAAGAGCTGACACCCATCCTTCTTAAACGCTTCCAAAAAATTGCAGAGGAGAGAACACTCCCAAACTCATTCTACGAGGCCACCATCACCCTGATACCAAAACCAGACAAAGATACTACAAAAAAAGAAAATTACAGACCAATATCACTGATGAACATAGATGCAAAAATCCTCAACAAAATACTAGCAAACAGAATCCAACAGCACGTTAAAAGGGTCATACACCATGATCAAGTGGGATTTATCCCAGGGATGCAAGGATTCTTCAATATACGCAAGTCAATCAATGTGATACACCATATTAACAAAATGAAGAATAAAAACCATATGATCATCTCAATAGATGCAGAAAAAGCCTTTGACAAAATTCAACACCCATTTATGATAAAAACTCTCCAGAGGGGTTTCCCTGGTGGTGCAGTGGTTGGGAGTCTACCTGCCGATGCAGGGGACGTGGGTTCATGCCCCAGTCTGGGAAGATCCCACGTGCCGTGGAGCAGCTGGGCCCGTGAGCCATGGCCGCTGGGCCTGCGCGTCTGGAGCCTGTGCTCCACAATGGGAGAGGCCACAGCGGTGAGAGGCCCGCGTACTGCAAAAAAAAAAAAAAAAAAAAAAAAATTAAAAAAGGGCAAAATTAAAATGAAAAAACATTTAATCAAAAGTCTCCAAAATATGACATTATCTCAACTAGACAATTTCAGTTCATCTTGATAACCATCAATGTGGGATGTGGGTGTATTTTAACGTGATGGGGACATCATATGATAGGCATGTTGAGGGCCTGTGGAAGTTCTTAAAGTGGGTGGATGGTAGATTATGGATTCATTTCATGGTTTCCTATAGTTTCCAATTTTCTACTATAAGCATACATTGTATAATAATAAGAAAAAAATCAATGAATGTTTTGAAAAAATGTTAATGAAAAAGCTTAGGAAGGATTTGGGGTGAAGAAACCCTGTTTCCTCATCTCAGTAAAAGCTTGTGGACGGTCTAGTCTTCTCTTCTGTAGGTAATAAGCATCAAAGGGGAAACTCACTCAAAACATGTATTTAAAAGTGTTTTCTCTTTCTGTGCTATCTACCAAATTACGTCCATCCAAGAGTTTGGGATAAATCTGTGTTGACGCTCTGCTCTCTCCTTCCTTCATGGAATCATAAAATTATTAAGCGTTAAGACGAAGTCTTTCCCCCTCCTGTCGTCTTGTCTTGCGATCAAGGTGGGCTCTCTGAGAGCAGGGGAGCCCAGGCCAGCTGTGACCAAGCCAGGCATGGAGTGAGCTTCATGCCACCTGGCAAGTGGCAGCGGGAGCCACAGGGGGTGGCAGGTGTCCTGCCATCTTATCAGGGAGCTGGCCGTTGGGATAGAGAACTTGGGAGGCAATGGGGTTCTCCTGATTTCTGTGCTGTTTTCATTCATAGTTACAATAACACTTCCCCCTCTTCTGGGTGTGGCTACGCACACATGCCCTGTATTGACATATATGTGCACACATGGGCGCATTCTTCCTCTTCCTGGCTGGCTGGCACCTTTCCCCCAGACACAGATGCCCAGCCATTTCTGCTGCCAGCTGACTAACTCCTTGGCTCTGTTTCAAGTCGGCTAGTGAAGATGCAGGCTGCCCTGCCGCCTCTTATCCCAGCCAAGAAGGGCAGAAGCTGCCGTGGGGAAACACTGTCCAGCCAGAATCTGCCCCTCCATTCCCCTCAACCAGGATGGCCCGGACCCTCCTGAGCCTGCCCCCACCAACCCACTGGCCTGACGGATCCTGAAAGGCAACTAAAACTACTCAGTATCTTAGGCTCCCAGCTCTCTTCTTTGGCCCTGGAAACCTCCCCAGACCACCACCAGTGGTTCTTTTGCATATTCAAGTATTGCTTCCTGATGTCATAGCATTCACTGTTTATGTCTCTCAATTGATAAGCATGTTCTGTCTAGAGAACCTCTTGTACTGTTCCTAAAAATTATCACAAACATTTTGCTTATTCACTTCTCTCCACTGTTAGATTGTAATCACTTTGAGAGGAAGAGTTATTTTAAGACTTAAAGATGTATTATCTCCTTAGTCTATGCCTTGTGCAAACCAGATGCTCAGTGGTTATCTGTTGATCAATCTCCTATCACGTGCAAGCACTGAAGATCAGTAAGCCCCCTGAGCTCACCAAACCCTTTAGCTAGACTGAACCTGTACTCTCTCTGCCCATCCCACGCACGCACGTCACCAAACTCAGGCTCAGCCCTTCCCAGCCCAGAGCAATGGGCCAGTCTCTTTCTCCTTTCAGCCTCAGGGTCCTCACCAGTAACACAAATGGACCGAGCTCTGTAATGTTCCTTCCAGCTGATTAGATTCTATAACTCAGTGCTTTTATGAGGTCCTGGCAGCCTCCCATTCTCAGCCTTCTGGAATGAATTCATAGCTGTCCCCTGCCTCTTCTCTCTCTGCTAAACAGGGAGAAGCCAAGAAGAAAGGAGAGTAGAGGGTTGTGGAGAATCTCCTTTCACAGCAAAAGAACCAAGCAGCTTTGGGACTTCCTCAAAATGGGGGCTACCCAAAAGAATGAGCTTGGTGTGTAGCGGGATGTAGAGCTCAGGGGGCTCTGAGTGTGCACACCAAGATGGGTGTGTGTGCTTCAGGGCAAGCATGTACACACTAGGAACCTTTGCACTGTCAGTGGCTCCAAGCCTGTGGATGTTCTCATTGTCAGTGTGACTCCTGATGCCCGGAGTGCCTGGGCATGTAGCTTTCACAGCCTCCTTGTGCAGGTCACTCAGTCAAGGGACATGTGACTATTGGTGATATGTGTACCTGAAACTATGTGCTGGGCTCATCACTGCAGGAAGTTGAGGTTCTTTAGTTGGATTAGTGAATCACCTGATAAATAGTGGACATGGGCTGCCTGAAGCTCCCTTACTTCTTCCAAGCCAGGAAAGGAGGGAAGTCCCCCAAGCTCCAGAGGCCAGCACACCTGAACAGCCCCTTTCCCACAAAGGGTGTGCACTGTGAAAGTCACCCTTATCTCCTGGGGATGAGTTCTCAGTTATGAGACCGCTAATGGGAAGGGCATGAAGTCAAAGTCATTCCAGGATCTGGGGACAAGACTAGGGCCTGGAAGCAAGCCCAGTAACCAGTCCTGCACTTGCTAAGCCCCTGAGTCACATCGCTTCACCTGGTTTCTCACAAGGAAAAGACATTTTCACATGCCAGACATGTTGCTACTATCATCAGAGCCCAGGTTCCGACTCACCCCGCTCCCAAGGCTGGGCTCCTGTGACCTGTCAGGGCAGGACAGAGCTGGCCCCGCCCCTCCCCAAGCACTCTCCCAAAGACTGCTGTCCACCTGCTAGAGTTGAATTTCGTCCCCAGAGGGTGAGCTCACCCTCCAACCCCTTCCCAGTAAAGCCACATTCCTGCTTCCAAATATCTCTGATTTTTCTGGCTGCTTTCTCCAACTTGGGACATCTGATCACCCAGTCAGTCCCCAGAGCAGCCCCTCTCCTGCTCTCTCTGGCTTGTCTGAAAGAGGTCTAACCCAGCTCCCCTGCTAAACTCCATGCATTTTCTGATTACTTCCCTCTTCTCAAATTCCTGAAGTCCGCTTGTCGTCACATGGTCCCCAATGCTCTCTTGCAAAATTAAGGTGCTGACTTCCAGGAGAGGCATCTCTCCGGTAGCTCCAAGCCAACCATTCGTTCATTCTTCATTTATTTGGTGTTTTCATTTTTCTATTAAAGATTTCATATTTTTGTATCAGTTTTCCAAGTTCTTGATATATTTGAGCCCTTCTTCATATATTGAGCCCTTTCTTATTGTATTTATGAAAATATTTCCCCATCTATTTGCTTTTAATTTTGTTTATGATTATTTCCTCCTTTTTACACACATTTATTCAACAACTATTTATTAAATGTCACTACGAATAAGCATTGGACGAAGCATTTTGGAGACTAAGCTACTTGCCTTTAGGACTCTACCTCCCTCCTACCCCAGTTATTCAACGTATAGATCTAGAAGTTTAATAGTATAGGCATACTTAGTTGATAAGGCTCTGATTTTCTTTAAGGTTTATCACTTAAATTTATATATAGCCCACTTATATCATTAATAAAATTTTGGAACATTAACTTAAAATATAAAGTTAGTTATTATAACTCAATATTAGTAAAACTCACGTGAAATTGACATAAAAATACTTATTGATTGATTTCCATTTATTAAATCACAGTGAGGAGTGCTTTCTTTCCTCTGTACAGAAGTCCATTTGGGGATCCAAAACATGACAGATGGTAGCTCGGGGCAGTAGAATCAGAGCTGGGGTAGCTGGTGGGGCATCTCGGAGGTGAGTACCGCCAAGCTCCACCAGCCTGCTGCCCTCACTGTGCCTCCACGAAGAGATACAACAGGACTGGATTTCTCATGTAGGTGTTTCAGGGTTAAGAGCAGTGGCCTCCAGGAAAACTGGACCTGAGTTGAAACTCAGCTCCACTACTCAGTGACTAGGTGACGTTGGACAAGCTCCTTAATCTTTCTGAGGCTCAGTTTTCTCTCAGTGGGATTAATGCTGCCTACTCCAATAAGACTGTTTTTTTTTTCCTTTTTTTTTAGGCTGCACCATGTGGCACGTGGGAACTTAATTCCCCAACCAGGGATTGAACCTGTGCCCCCTGTGTTGGGAGCACGGAGTCTTAAGCACTGGACCACCAGGGAAGTCCCACGTTTTGAAGAATAAATGAAATTTATGCAGACAAAGCATTTGGTACAGTGTTCGGCACTGATGTGCTCAACTGATGTTAGTTATATTTTGTTATTATTATCCTTAGGTTATGTGCCTGAGAGACTGTACTGGGTGCTGGGGATGCAGCAATGAACAAGACAGGGTGCCTGCCCCCTTCTACCCCCAGGGATCTAATACCCTGATTCAACTCCCACTGCCACACTTGATCAAATGAGATTTGAGTTTTCCACACCAAACTCAGATAGCCTCAATTATACACGTGGCCTCGTATCCCTTCCTGCACTGCCTTGTTGAGAAAAGTAACTTTAAGTCAAGTAAAATCTTGAATTATAAGTTCTTTGAGGGCAGAAATTTAAATTACTTGTTCCACTGAAGAGCACAACAATACATGTTTGGAAAATTAATGAATTGTAATCATCCCTTACATATGCAGAGGACTGTTAGTTGTCAAAGCACTTTCTTTTCTCTTTTTTTTAAATTAAAAAAATTTATTTATTTTATTTATTTATTTTTGGCTGCTTTGGGTCTTTGTTGCTGCACACGGGCTTTCTCTAGTTGCGGCCAGCGGGGGCTACTCTTCGTTGCGGTGTGTGGGCTTCTCATTGTGGTGGCTTCTCTTGTTGCAGAGCACGGGCTCTAGGCGTGTGGGCTTCAGTAGTTGTGGCACACAGGCTCAGTAGTTGTGGCACGCAGGCTCAGTAGTTTTGGCTCGCAGGCTCAGTAGTTGTGGCACATAGGCTTAGTTGCTCCATGGCATGTGGGATCTTCCCGGACCAGGGATCAAACACGTGTCACCTGCATTGGCAGGCAGATTCTTAACCACTGTGCCACCAGGGAAGTCCTATATCAGGGTTTTTGAAATATTAAAAATAGCCCTGGGGAAATTTTTAGTGTGGATAAGGCTGATTTCCTAATTCTAAAGGGTGAACAGAGAGCAAATTTTTTTCTAACCTTGTGACCGCTACACAAAGATCACAGACCCTATAATACAAATAAAATAAAAGCAAGATTTATGCCACTTCTCCTAGACCTTCAGACCCAGAGGCAATAACAAAACAAAACAAAACAAAACAAAACAAAACAAAACAAAAAAGAGGATAGCAAGTGTTGACAAGGATTTGGAGAAATAGGAACCTTCATAAACTGCTGGTGGGAATGTAAGTGATGTTGCTTCTTTGGAAAAAAGTTTCCTAGTTCCTCAAGAAATTAAACACAGTTGCTGTACATCTGAAACTAAGACAACATTTTTAACTATACTCCAATACAAAATAAAAATTTAAAAAAAACAGTTACTATATGACCCAGCAAATGTATACTTTAAAAGGGTGAATTTAATTGTATGTTGTTGTACCTCAATAATAAAAACAAGGTTTCCAACCCATCTCTATGCTCTATCCATGAATCTCCCATCTCCAAAGGCAACCACTTTCAACAGTCTCTTGTGCAACCTTCCCCAAAAACCTAGATATCTATGGATATATAGATATCTATAGATATAGATGTATAGGTACATAGATTTGCAAAGGTGTAATTTAAAAATTCTATTCAAAGGAATATTATTCTGGATATTTCATATGAATGAATCCTGCAGTTGGTGATCTTTTGTGTCTGGCTTCTTTTATTTAGCATAATGTCTTCAAGGTTCATCCATGCTATAGCATGTATCAGAATTTCATATCTTTTTGTAACTGCAGTATAGTTGATGTACAATATTATATAAGTTACAGGTGTACAATATAGTGATTCACAATTTTTAAAAATTAGAATTTCATTTCTTTTAATGTCCAAATAATATTCCATTTTATGGATATACAACATTTTGCTCATTCATTCATCAGTTGATAGACATTTGGATTATTTCCACTCTTTGGCTGTTATGAATGATGCTGATATGAATATTTGTGTACAGGTTTTTATATGGACATATGTTTTCAATTCTCTTGAGTGTATAACTAAGAGTGGTAACTCTATATTTACTATTTCCTGGAACTGCCAAACTGTTTTCCAAAGTGGCTGCATCATTTTACAACCCCACTAGCAATGTATAAGGGTTTCTCCATATTCTTGTCAACACTTTTTTTTTTTTTTTTTTGCGGTACGCGGGCCTCTCACTGTTGTGGCCTCTTCCGTTGCAGAGCACAGGCTCCGGACGCGCAGGCTCAGCGGCCATGGCTCACGGGCCCAGCCGCTCCGCAGCATGTGGGATCTTCCCGGACCAGGGCACGAACCCGTGTCCCCTGCATCGGCAGGGGGCCTCTCAACCACTGCGCCACCAGGGAAGCCCTCAACACTTTTTATTGTCTTCCTTTTTTATTTCCATTGCCCTACTGGTTGTGAAGTGGTATCTCATCATGATTTTGAGTTCCCTAAATGACTAACGATGTTGAGCATCTTTTCATATGTATATTGTTTATTTGTATATCTTCTTTGGAGAAATGTCCATTCAACTCCTTTACCCACTTTTAAATTGGGTTATTTGTCTTTTTATTGTTGAGTTGTAAGAGTTCTTTATATATTGTTTATACAAGTCCCTTATCAGATACATGGTTTGCAAATATTTTCTTCCATTCTATGTATGTTCTTACTTTTAAATGCTAATTTGGCTAAGTATAAATTCTACTTTGCTAGATATTTACTCTCAGACATTTAAAAATATTATTCCTTGGGCTTCCCTGGTGGCGCAGTGGTTGAGAGTCCGCCTGCCGATGCAGGGGACACGGGTTTGTGCCCCGGTCCGGGAAAATCCCACATGCCGCGGAGCGGCTGGGCCCGTGAGCCATGGCCGCTGAGCCTGCGTGTCCGGAGCCTGTGCTCCGCAACGGGACAGGCCACAACAGTGAGAAGCCCGCGTACCGCAAAAAAAACACAACACACACACAAATATATATTATTCCTTGATACAGAGAAGATTAGCATGACCCCTGTGCAAGGATGACACGCAAATTCGTGAAGCGTTCCATATTTTTATGACCCTAGAAGGCAGAAGCGCCAAAGTCAGCTCGGGGTCTTGGGAGCTGTAGTCAGCTGGGTCAGAAGGGACCCCGGGGGTCTGTGCTGCAGCTGTCTGTGGGGAAGGGACGTCATTAATTCAGATGTAAAAGTTCTACAACTCTGGGCTGGCCAAGTTACCCTCATTCTATCTAGGAAAAAAATTTGCTAAAGCAAATTAATGCTATGAACAAAAATTACAGGGAACCAGCTTAACCAATTTAAGAGAACAAACTTTCCAAGTACTTTAAATAGGCACCAGTTGTTTCCAAACAATGTGCTAATATGCCAGTGACTTGTTCATTAAAAGAGGCCCATAGGGCCTGTTTCTGGCGATCCTTTGCTTTGAATTACAGTATATATGTGAATGGTAGAAAGTGGCATCTTTCTAGGGTTATTCTATTAGGTGTTAGGGGGTCTTGTAGTTCCCATGCTAGTTCTCCTGCACACCTACTGTCTCTCTCAACCCATTCTCCCTTCTGTCCCCCACTCCCTTGACGGAGCGAGATAGATGGATCCTGGAATGGGATTTCCCAAAGCTTCTGCCCAGGCAGTCTGAAAACCTTCCCCAGCCAGCCTGGTCCAGGCAGGGACTCCTTGGGTCCTGGCTGTGCAGGTGCCAGGAGGGTGGGATGAGGTGTGCACACCTGCGCACAGGTAAGTGGGCGTCCTTTCCTGTCCTCGTGGGGACCCGGGGCTCTTGGGGTTCAACACTGCTCAGCAGTGGAGGAGGTTTCTCAACTGCTTGTCCCAGATACGCCTTTAGTGTCATATAAGAAGTTTTCAAGTTATATTTATTTTGTCGGGTTTTTTAATTGCACAAGACACAGTCTGAGAGGCTGCATTCTGTTTCTCCTTTAAAGCTTTGCCTTCTTTCTGAACTTCCTTTTCCACCCAATGGAAAGAGCCCAGATGCAGCCCTGGCCACTGCCACTGCCCCCCCCCACCCCCGCCCTTCCTCCCCACCCTGCGCCAGGGACCCTTTCCATGGTTAGCTGTATTTAGCTTTGAGTTTCTCTGCGTCTGGTCAAGCCCCGTGTGTATATAACCCAGGCCATTGCTTGGGAAGAAGCAGGGTGCTCACCCCCTGCCAGTGCCTTTTTCTGGAGGAGAGAACTCCCCTGAGCGTTCTCCTTCCTTCTGCACCCCTCTCCCCACTACATCTTTGGAGAAAACTGAGCCGTTACAAAGCCCTGCACAGTGCCTGTCAAACGGACTGCAGGTGCTCTGTACCTTCCTGAATAAAGGTCCTGGAGACCACAGTGAAAAAAAAAAAAAAAAAATATATATATATATGTGTGTATATATATATATATTATTCCTTTGTCATCTAGCTTACATTAATCATAGAAGGTAAGGATTCATGTCATTCATTGCTTCTGGACAATACTCAGCCACTATCTCTTGGCCTCTTTATTTATTTATTTATTTATTTATATTTTTTGCGGTACGCGGGCCTCTCACTGCTGTGGCCTCTCCCGTTGCGGGGCACAGGCTCCAGATGCGCAGGCCCAGTGGCCGTGGCTCAAGGGCCCAGCCGCTCCGCGGCATGTGGGATCTTCCCGGACCGGGGCACGAACCCGTGTCCCCTGCATCGGCAGGCGGACTCTCAACCACTGCGCCACCAGGGAAGCCCTCTTGGCCTCTTTTTATTCCATTTTCTCCTTATAGAATGCCAATTCGATGAATATTAGTCCTACTCATTCTGATCATCATGTCCCTTAATTTTTCCTTCATATTTTCCATATTTCTGTCTCTCTCTACTACATTCTGTGTAATTTTTTAGATTTTTTTTCTTTTTTTAGTTCACCAATTTTGTCTTCCATTCTATCTAAATCTTCTGTTTAACTTGCCCATTTAGTTTTTAATTGTGACTATTATGGCTTTCATTTTTAGATGTTCAATTTGATTTGTTTTTCAAACCTCCTTCATCTTTTTTTGGTAGCATATGGTCCTTTTCTCATGTTTTCAGTTTCTTCTTAGTTTTCTTAAACATTAAAAAAAAAGTTTTGTTTTTTTTTTTACTCTGTACCTAATAATTCTATTATCAGAGTTGGAGAGCCTCTTATGCAGCTACTTATTGGGTCTGCTGACATTTGTTCATAGAGATTTTTTCTATGTTTTTTTAGATTTTTTTTGTGTTCTTTTGTGGCCGCGCCTTGCAGCTTGTGCGGGATCTTAGTTCCCCAACCAGGGATTGAACCCTGAGCTCGTAGTCCTAACCACTGGACCTCCAGGGAATTCCCTAGCTTTTTTTTTTTTTTTTTTTTATTTGAGCTCTACTTGTCCAAACTTTTTGTGTTGGAATCCTATGTAGCCTGGGGTGAGGGGGAACTCCTCCAGAGAAGCTTTGTACAAAGCTCCTTCAAAGAACCACCAATCCATTTCCAATTTTTGTTAATGTTCCCTCTTGTGTCTTCCCATACCACGTGTAGTATACATTTTACTCTCAAATTCACCGGAAGCGCAAAGTCTCACTGGAAACTGTTTATTCAAGTCAAGAATGCAGGTAGAGACAAACACATATCACTGACCCCTCCCTTTGCTGGTGGCAAGATTTCTCCTGGCCCACCCTTCCTGGAAAGCATAGCCTTGAGGGCCCTGCTGTACACCAGGTTTCGGTTATCAGGATTGGTCAGCACACTCAGGACAGCCACAGCTTCACTGACAACACCTACAACAGCACATGTTTTGTTCTTTGCTTTGTATGTTTGTTTGTCTTTTGCCCCTATAGATTCCGGCCCCCCCCCCGCCTTTTTTTTTTCTTCAAGCTCTGCTATGCATGTAAAAGAATCTTTGCTATGTTTTAGGTGTTTTGTATTGGGAAGATTGTCCTATTATCTAATTCTTATGTTTTCTGACATAGAACTCCTAGGGAAAAATGCACAAATTGACAAACACGTGGTTTCCAGTGTTCACAGCCCCACCAAAGCCCTTTATGGATCCATTTGCTCTAGAAAATGAGTTAATCAGATAGTGGACTTCTCACTGCTATTAAATATCTAATGTATGACCTCTCTAGGTAGCCTAGAACTTTGACCCACCAGAATGCATCACCTTAAGAAGGGTTTGAAGAAGTGAAATCAGTGCTAAATCTTTCAAGCAGTCAGGAGGAGAAAGATTGGAGACAAAGGTTGATCTTTCTGAGACTCTTAAATCAATCACCCTCCACCTAATCCTCCTGTGTGGGGCTCTAGGGCAAGGCATGTGAAACATGATGCCTGGCACATAATAAGTGCTCAATAAATACTTGCTGTCAGAATGTTGAATGTATAACTGAGTCATTGTGTCACAAGACAGCTCCTTGATTTCCTGCAGTAAACTTCCTTCTCTATTGATGTGACCAATTCCCCAGGATAGTGTTAGAGAATGAGTTTGTTAAAATGTTGATATCCAGAAATGAAGTGCATTTGGGTGGTATGCAACAGATAGGCATTTCAGATTAATCAAAGAGTTTCTTGTATAGGGTGTACTTGGGTTGAATGGTGAAAGAAAAAGATGGGCTGCTCCAAAGCTTACATATGAATTGGGAATAGTAACATCTAACATTAATGAAACACCTACTATGCACCATCACTGTTCTAAGTTCTCTCCATGTATCAATTTATTTAGTCATCCCAACAACAATAGGAGCTGGGTATTATTACTATGATTCTATTTTCTAGATGAGGCACAAAGAACTTAAGTAACTTGCTAGTAAGTAATAGAGCTGGAATTCAAACCCAGGCAGTATAGCCCCTGAGTTCATGTGCTAAGCTCTTATGCCATAGTGCCTCAGCCGGGACCTAGATTCCTTTACACAGAGCCGCATATTATTCCACAGAACATGTCCTGGGAAGCCTCTGAGCCTTGCCTGTGCTCGTCTCAATACTTGAAATGACCTATTCTTCCTTTATCTGATGAACTCTTATTTATCTTTTCAGACTCAGCTGAGATTTTTCGTGCCTCCAGAAAGCAACTCTAGATTAGACAATGGTAAGTTACAAGGACAAATGGGAGGGGAAGAATCTATACTCTATGATTAAAAAACCAAATATCAAGTTCTCTGTTGGCCTAGTGGTTAGGATTCCAGGCTTTCACTGCCATGGCCCGGCTTCAGTCCCTGGTTGGGGAACTCAGATCCCGCAAGCGGCGTGGCAAAATAAAACAAATAATAGACTGATTGTATGAAGCCAACATGGAGACATCTACGTTGCCTCTTGGCTTGTGGCTCTGGGGGACTGGGCTGAGACCTTGTGTGGGGCGGAGGGCAGGGGGTAGGGGTGGGGAGTGGCAGATGGGAGGATTGGTCGTTTTAGGAGTTTTAGGAAGCACTCTAGCTTCCTAGTTCCTAGATGCCTTTAATTAGGACTGTTTTTGTTACGAACCATACTTAGGTTCGCTTGCCCACGTGCAGTAAAGCCAATCTACTGACCCCGGTTGGCGGTGAAGGAAAGTGCAGCGTTTATTGCAGGGCACCAAGCAAGGAATCCAGGGCCACTCGCTAGTGCTTAAAAGACCTGAACTCCCCGAAGGTTTTCAGGGAAAGGTTTTTAAAGACAGTGTGAGGGAGGAGGATTGTGGTGTGTGTGATCAGCTCATGGACATTCCTCTGATGGGTTGGTGGGAGTGGATATCTTCAACCTTCTGGTTCCAACCGGTCTGGGGTCTATGTTCTTGTGGGTGGTATACAGTTAACTTCTTCCACGAAGAAGAAGTTTCAGTATCTGCAAAACAGCTCAAAGGACCTGGCTCAGAATATTACCTATTGCCCTTGAGCCGGAACTAAAGGTCCTTTCTTTGTCTTGCTTGGCTGTTTTTCTTTCTTTCTGCATTTTCTCACCTCTCTGATTAAATTTATTCTTTGACTAGTTTTTCTACAGACGAAAGGCAGGCAGAGGACGTGGGGGGAAAGAGGGGGAGTCCTGTTCTGGGAAGGCCCCATAGGGTCCTGCTCACTTACATTTTATCCAGGAGGGAAACTGAAGTGGCTGGTGGGAAACATGCTGTCATCTACTCTGTGATTTGGGCGGCCATACAAAACCCACCTGTTCAAATATATTTTCCTTTTGTGTGAAATCCCCACTCTTTGGGATGAAGTGCTGTCCAATAAAAGGCACATTTTACAACCACATACTGAGTTGGTACTATGTGCCAGGCACCGTGTTAAGCATGTTCCACGTTTGTCTCCTTTAATCCTCACAGCAATCCTAGAGGAACAGGTGCAATAAGAATTATTATACATTTTGCAGGTGAAAAAACTGGCCTCTGAGAAACAACAGAAACTCACCTTGGGTGACACGGCTCAAAAAATGGCAAAGCCAGGACTCAAACCCAGGTCAGGATACTAGAATCCATACTCTTAACTGTCCCTTACACTCCCTTTCATACTTAAGCCTCAGGTGTCTAGATGTCTTTTCCTCGTGCTTCTTGAGACTGGAAGGGGCCATCAGCAGCAACAGCTTCTTCCTTTTAGCAACAATAGTTACTTTACTAGGAGAGTCCTGATCGGGGAAATATCACTCGTTAACGCAAGCGCCTGGAGGATACTAAGTTTGTCCCAGGTGGGAAGGGAAATCTAAGCAGGGCCCTGACTTGCTGGCGTCAAGGAGTCCCTTCTCTGGCTGGACAGCGCTGGCTTCCGGCAATCCGAGGGGCCCAGGACCCCGCACTCGCCCACCTGCTCCCGGCTCCCCTCTAGCAGGCTGGTGCTCGGGGCTCCCCCGCGGCCGTCTGTCCATCCGCCCATCCACCGGCCAGGGGCCCAGGGGCGCGCCAGGGGCCGCCCAGAGCCGGAAGAGGGGAGTGGGCAAATTCCTGCTGGCGAGACGAGCCCTGAGCTCGCCTGAGCCGCTCTCCCCGCGAAACTGACTCAGCCGGAAACTGCTCTGGGCTGCCCTAAGGGGAAGGAGCCTGTCCTCACCTTTATCCTGCACAGAGACATCGAGGCGGGGAGAGTCCCGCCCTCACCGACCTACCGCAGGAACCAGTATTCCTGCTTGCTGGGCGGGGCAGGGTAGGAGGGCTCGGAGGTGGCTTGGGGGCACCAGGTCTGCCCTCTTCTGGGTCTTAGCAGAGGGGTCTGTCTGTGGGACCCCTCTGGGTCCAGACTGTCCTTCTCGTGGAGGGGCCTCCAGCAGGCAATGGTCCCAGAGCCCAGTGAGGCAGCTGCTCCACCTTCCTGAAGATGGCCACACAGCTACCCGCGCCCTAGGGAGCCCCCCAAACCTGGGTGGGCCAGAATCATAAATCCCTGTAGGGTGGCAGAGTCCTGTCAAACTCCTGTCCCCTGTCCAGCACACCATCCTCCCCTCCCCCTCTCCAACACACATCAGAGGAGTCAGGCTGTGTGTGACAGGTGTCTGCCTGCACTCTGTAGGGACCTGGCTGCAGCAGGGAAATGAGTGGGCAGGAAGGAGGTGAAAGGTCCTCCTAAGCCTCCACCAGCACCCATGAGGTCAGCAAAGCTGGGCTAGGCAGGCAAGGCCAGAGTGACTCTTTCCAAAAGCTGGGAAGGGCATAGGTCTTTCCTGGCTACAAGTAGGTCAAGGACTGAGCAGCCAGGCCTGAAGCCTTCAGTGGCTTCTCAGAAGAACTGTCTCCTTGGGGACCATTTCTATCCTGACTGATTTTGCTTATAATTTTTTTTTTTTAAAGATGGTGAGTTTGGTGTTTTACAAAAGTGGTGAGGTGTGTGTTTTAGGTGCTTGGAGTCGAGGATGGGGTGGACATCTGGACTGGCCCAGGACATCATGCCAGGAGCTACCACGTGGACATGAGTTAGCAAGCATGTTGAGATTGGCTGTTCTGACAACACCAAACCTTCTGCCTTGCACAACCTGGGAACTTCAAAGGTTTAAATAGAATAAGCCAAGTCCTTTCCTCAGCTGTGGTCAGAATGCTGGCATCCAACCCTCTGCTACTTTTGTAAATATCACCTTTGCCACCTTTCCCTGTGTTTAAGTTTCTGATAGGAGCAATGAGATGTCTCCAGGCCTCTCAAGCTCAACATGGGTGCAGTGCCACCTTGCTTTGTCCCCTCACTTCTTCTTCTTCTTTTTTTTTTTTTTTTTTGCGGTACGCGACACGCAGGCTCAGCGGCCACGGCTCATGGGCCTAGCCGCTCTGCGGCATGTGGGATCTTCCCAGACTAGGGCACAAACCCGTGTCCCCTGCATCGGCAGGCGGACTCTCAACCACTGCGCCACCAGGGAAGCCCTGTCCCCTCACTTCTGACCCACTGCCTCTGGAAGCTGAGGGGTGAATAAATACAAGCCCTGCCTGAGGCTGGAACTCTCTCATCAGGGCTGCCAGAATGCAAAGCATGTCCATAGCTAGGACACATGAGAACCAAGACTCAAACCAGGCCTGCCATCAACGTAGGATGCCAGCCTGGGATCATGAGAGTCTTAAGGAGGTGGTGTCCAGACGTCACAAGATAGGGAAGGTTAATGTGGGGCTCCTACTGTCGTGGTATGTAGGTTTCCTCACATACACATACCCTCCCCACATCAGTGGAGACTCTTTGCACGTGGTGGGAGTTCAGTAAATAGTTGTTACATGAAAATTTTGCCTGGGTTTGGACTTGAAAAGACTCAAAGGCAGGTCATAACCATGTCCCAACCCTTTGCACAATTGTAGGCACCTAATTCCCACTATGCTTTTCTATCCCTGGACCTTATCCTGTGTACTCCTGCTTTCTATACCTGGAATGCTCCCCACCTTTTTCACTTGGCTAACTCCTTTTCATCCTTTAAGTTTCAGTCTAGATCTCACTTCTTCCAGGAAGTCTTTGCTGATTCTCTAAATCTGGATTCTGTCCCTCTTATGTACCCCCATATGCCTATACTTCCTTCCTGTATTAGCGTATATCACATGGGATTTGTAATTACCTGTTTCCTAGTTTGTGTCCTTTAGACCATAAGCCTTGAGGGCAGTGACTGCACTTTGTTCATGCCCATGCCCCTGTGCCTACCACATAGTAGATGCTCACTAGATATGTATGAGATGAATGTGTTTGGGACACTGATTCTTCTTTCACTTCCTCCCCAGAAGCTGACCTGAAGTTTAACCACCTGCCAGGTAAGACATAAGATTTACAGAGAGAGTTCTATTTTATAAAAAGCCTTCAAGCCCAAAGAAATAATATCTAAAGGTGAAAGCTCAGGTACCTTGGCTGGTTGTAGGGTTTTCCTCCTGTGAGTAACATGTTGGGAAGGTGGTCATCTGTTCAGGGGCTGACGCTGCTAAGAACCAATGGCGGGCGAGTGTGTGTTGAGATGAAATGGAAGATGTTTTTAGGTCCTGAGCAGCCCTTTGGTCCAGCGTCATGTACAGTGATATACTGGGCAACTGGAGAGGCAGAGTGGCGTGGATCTGAGTCTGCATGATACCGTGGGGCTGGCAGAGGATCTCTCCATAGCAGTAGCTATTCATGGAGGCCATGTGGAGAAAGGGGAGTGAGTTCAAGAACTTTATTTGCTTCATTGTTCTGTCAGTTTATTTTGTGCTGATTTAATCGCCGAGGTGCTGTGATTATAGGTATATATGTGTGTATATACAATGTGCTTGAGGTTGACGATTGGGCACAGGCAGATGGTTAGATTACATGTGTGTGTTTCACACCTCTGTGGACACTGGTGTGTCCCTCTGCCTCCAGGTCTGTCATGGAAGTGAGGAGGGAAGAAAGGGAAAGAACATTTATTGAGTACCAGTTCTATACCAGATGCTTTATGATTTTTATCTTGTTTAATCCTCACAACAACTGTAGTGTAGATGTTGCTATCCCCATTTTACAGATGAGGAAACTGAGGCTCAGGACATTCTGTAACTTGCCAAAGGACATGGTAATAATTTGTGGTCCTGATAGTAATGTTCAATTTATGTCTGTTCTACCATTTCCAGGCTGACTCCTAACTCAGTGTTTAAGGTTTGGCATCTAGGACAGGACACAGAAGTAAAGCACTGACAGAGCCCAGTTAAGAGGAGAGGTTATGGACTTCCCTGGTGGCGCAGTGGTTAAGGCTCCACGCTCCCAATGCAGGGGGCCTGGGTTCAATCCCTGGTCAAAGGAACTAGATCCCACATGCATGCCGCAACTAAGAGTTAGCATGCAACAACTAAGGAGCCCACATGCCACAACTAAGACTCGGAGAAACCAAATAAATAAATAAGTAAATATTTTTTTAAAAAAGAGGAGAGGTTAAGTGTTCAGGCTCTGGGTCAGTTCAGACGGACCAAATTCAAATCCTCCCTCTGCGTCTTCACTGTGTGACTTTGACATTAGAGTGGATGCCCTTGGTGTGTCAGTGCCTTTTTCCCCAAATGCCACAAATTTCTCTTTATTAAGTAGTCAGGTCCGAACAACTTAATAAATATTTTTGTCCTAACAGCATAGCCATTAGAAAAAAATGACACAAAAGTTGAAAGAGAAAATATTTTAATTCATTCTTAAATTACCACAGTTACTAATGGGATATCTATGACTCTTGGGCATTGCCTTGCTTCTCTAACTTTGGAATCAGAGTGACCACCACCAGACTCATTTCCTGTTTCACACTGATTTCATGTTGAAAAATCCAGTTTTGCAAAAAAAGTGACGTCATTGGAAGGCATGTAGCGCCATCTACTGTAGAAGCGGTGAGTTGCCTTCAGCTAAGTAGTGCACATGATGCCTGACAGATGACGAGTAATTTATCCCTGAAATTTTTCAAATAACTTGTGGAACCTCACTGTGACAACTTGGGGCACCGTGACACACAGTTTGGGAACTGTGGTAATAGGGAATATCCAAGGTGAGTTGGGCAATTGACTTATCCTTTCTGTGCCTTGGTTTCCTCACCTATAACGTGGGTAACACTACCTAGCTGATGGGATTGTAATGAGGTTTAAATGAGGTGTTTATAAAGTACCTACACAATGGCGCCTGACACTCTACATTGGAGTCACCTGGGACAGTTAATGAAACTCATGGATGCCTGGAACCCTACCCACAGAGTCTGATGTATTTGGTTGGGGTGGTGCCCAGGCATGGGAATTACTTTTTAAAGTAGCCCAGGGGATTTTAATGTTCAGCCGAAGCTGAGAATCACTGACCTGTCACATCGTAAATAGGCTATTTTAAAAATAAAAGTAATATTTTTATTATGGTTAGGCAGAAAGAACACAAGCCTAGGTAACCAAAGTCCTGGATTCTAGAACTTTTTCCCATTTAGGGGTAGTGTGGTCTTAGGCAAATCACTTGCTGTCTCTTAACCTCTGTTCTTCTACGTAAAATGACAAAAACTTTTGTCCAGTCTTAATTCACAGGGTTATGACGTGTGAAGTAAAGTGCGTGAAACTGCTCTTTAAACTGTACAGCACTATACCAATGTATCGTGGGGAAGTAGAAAACGTGATCACTTTCTTCAACGAGTAACAAAACCCCAGGAAACTTGAGGGCCACTGTGTCTGCTGTTCTGTGTAGCATGGAGAGACCTTTAGACCCACAGCTGAAATGATAGAAACACATGGGCCCCTTCTCAGCTGGGGTGGAAGGCCCACAGCCTGCCTCTTTAAGGAATCATTACAGTATTGGAAAATTCCAGAAGGGGGCAGCCTTGTCTCAGCCCCAGACGGGTTTGAGTATAACCATCAGACAGACCCATTTTGTTTTGAAAAAGTTGAAGTGAATGTTCACTGATTTTATTTATTTTTATTAGCCACTATACCATAATACATAAAGTTTCAGTAATTACAACTCGAAAATTAAAACCTGAACAGCAATGTAAAAACTGTAAAGACATGAAAGCTAATTTTTACTTGCTTAAGGCTCTTTGGCAGTAGATCTTAGAAAAAGTTTCTCTAGATTTCTTTTTAATCACCATTTGGACTTTTGCTAATTACATCTCTATTCATACTGGGCTTATATATCAGCCATGCAAATTAGGTGTGCACATGTAATGAAAACAATAACAGTGAAATAGTTATTTCAGTAGTTAGGAGACAAGGCACTAGTTTTAACCAATTAACAATAATACTGCATCCTTTCAGTCTAAGCATACCCCAAGGTCAAGGGAAATCAAGTCCCAGGCCGCTAGAACTCACTCACAGCAGTGTCTGACTGAAAATGCACAGAGCTTCTATTTAGCTCTAAGTATCATGGTGATAATAGCTACCTTTAGTTAAGCAAATACTATGTGCCACATGCTTCATTGACAAACCATTCCTCATAGCATGTTAACAGAGGTCATGATCTTCCTCATTTTCCAGATGAAGAAACAACTCGGAGAATTTCTGCTCATGGGCACACAGCTGATGTGGGGGGAATGAGGGAGGCCTTCTGTCTGCCCAGCTCACCGTAATTCACGTGAGCTGTTCTAGTACCCATACTCAGCTGCTCTAATTCTGGTAGCTTTGGCTTGGAGACTGTCTAAGGTCTAGTCCAAGGACTTAGGCAGGACCATGTAGAGGAGGTATCCTTCCCCACAGCTCCCTGCTCTAGCCCACCTGAGCTGCCCTATAGCTTTATGGCCCTGAGGCTCAAAGGTACCTGGCAGCTACTCTCAGAATGAAGGGCCTTGCCCATAGTCACAAATCAAGGGGACTTAGGGAGTGGCTGGAATAACAATATGAATCTGAGAAACAAAGTAAGGGGCTGAAGGGTTGGATTCTCAGTCCATTGCTGGGCCTTAATGGAAACTATGTTTATAAGCCATGTGGGCTCTTCCTGAATCCAGGGAAAATATTAGCAGGAGGGCCTGCCTGTGTAGTGGCAGGGCCTCTGCACCCAGCCAAGGCTCTCTGAGGCAACTGTGAAAAGCATGTTGAAAATCTTGGATAAGACTAACCTTTAGAATAAGGCGATGCTTTATATGAACCCCTTTTCATTTAGCGTTACCTTGCATCTTCTGAATGATCAACAATGATCTACAATACATACAGTAGGTATTAAAGCTGTTCACCAAATTTTTCCTCTTCTCTGCCTTCTGACCACATGCCAGGATGGCATTGCCTGGTCCCTGGTCCCTAGTGATTGGGGGTGGCCATAGACTAGGTATGGCCAATCTGGTGGAAGTGGAAGTGATGGTATCACTTCCAGGCTGAAGCATTTAATCGTCTCTGTGAGCCCTTCCGAGCTCTCTTCCCCTCTGCAGAGCAAGTGGTAAAGCTCCAGCTAGTGGCTGCTCCATCAGCCTGAGTTTACAGTAAGGAGGGCATGGAGTAGAGGTCCCATCTGACCCACAGAGGATATGCAGAATAAATGAGAAAGAAACCTTTGTTATCTGAAGTCACTGGGGTTTGGGTTTTGTTGTTGTTCTTACTGCAGTGTGACCTAGGCTATTCTGACTGGCAGAGTGGGTTTACCAGCTACTTGCTCTGAGTCAAGGTACAGGAACTGGATTATTTAAGGAGCAGTATGTGTAGAGGAAGGGGAATGGATTTTGGAGACAGATAGATTACAATTAAATATCAGCTCTGCCACTCACTATACATATGATTTTAAGCAAATTTTAAAACCCTCTTCATACATACTTATTAAAATGGCAAAAAAAAGCAAGCAAGCAAAACCCCCTGACCATACCAAATATTGGCAAGGATACAGAGCAACTAGAACTGGGGATGCAAAATGATATGGCTACTTTGGAAAATAGTTTAGCAGTTTCTTATAAAATTAAACAACACTCGCTGTGTGTCCCACTCCTATTTGCCCAAGAGATGTGAAGCCTTACGTTTACATAAAAACCTGTAACCCTCATCCCTCAGTATCCTCAGGGGATTGGTTCCAGGACCCTCAGCAGATACCAAAATCCACAGATGCTCAAATCCCTTATGTAAAATGGCATAGTATTTACATGTAACCTAAAGCACATCCTCCCATATACTTTAAATCATCTCTAGATTACTTATGTTACAGAATACAATGTAAATAGTTATAAATACAATGTAAATGCCATGTAAATAGACTCCACATGGCAAATTCAAGTTTTGCTTTTGGGAACTTTCTGGAGGTTTTTTTTTTTTTTCCAACCAAGCTATCTACCGTTGGTTGAATACTGTGGATACAGAAGGCCGACTGCCCGTGAATGTTTTTAGAGGTTTTATTCATAACTGCCAAACGTCCTTCAGTTGATAAGTGGATTAACAACCTGTGGTTGAAGCAACTACTAATATAGGCAACAGTCTGGATGCATCTCAACTGCATTATGCTAAGTGAAAAAGGTCAGACTTGAAGGGCTACATATCGTATGATTCCACTTATAGGACACTCTGGGAAAAGCAAAGTTATAGAAACAGAAAACAGATTAGGGGCTGCCAGGGACCAGGGGTGACAGGGGTACAGCTGGCTACAAAGGGGCAGCATAAAGGAATGCGGGGGCTTCCCTGGTGGCGCAGTGGTTTAGAATCTGCCTGCCAATGCAGGCGACAAGGGTTCAATCCCTGGTCCGGGAAGACTCCACATGCCACAGAGCAACTAAGCCCGTGCGCCACAACTAATGAAGCCTGAGCACCTAGAGCCCGTGCTCCGCAACAAGAGAAGCCACCGCAATGAGAAGCCCGTGCACCTCAATGAAGAGTAGTCCCCGCTCGCCACAACTAGAGAAAAGCCCGCACGCAGCAATGAAGACCCAAAGCAGCCAAAAATAAATAAATAAATTTATTTTAAAAAAACCCTTCCTCAGACAGTTTCCTCATCTATAAAATGAATATTTCTACCTGGTAGTTTGTCGTGTGGAATGATTTAATATAAGTATAGCATAGTGTTGGATGCTCAGTGGACAGTTAGCTCCTGCCAGGATACTAGATCTGGCTGAACCCCTCCATGGGGTCTTGGGAAGACCACTTCACTGAGCCTCACGTTTTTCATCTGCAAAATGAAAGAGTTGGATCAGATGAACTCTCAGATCCCTCGGAGCCTGGCAAGGACTTACGACACTCCTTGATGGTCGGAAGCGCTAAGAATAATAACGTGTATGTGCAGCTCTTGACATTCGTCAAACCTCTTTCAAGTAACTTACTTCACTAGTTACCTCACCTTTTGTTTAATATCTTCCGTCACAATGACAGTCAAGCTTCAGAAAAACAAATGATGAATTACCGGAAGCAGAAGCCAAGGTGTGATGGGCCGGGGAGTGGACACACACGTGCAGAGAGGCCCCGGTTCAGCGTGGCCGCAGCAGCTCCCACCTGCTCGCGATGTTAGGGACACACTGCCCAGGGCTGGGGCCAGGTGCCAGGAACTCACTCCCCATGCCAGCCCCATGCCAGGGCGGCAATGGCAGAACTGCCAGTGAGCTCGGTGGTCTTGTCACAGACACCCCGCTCCAGGGTCCCTCCCCCAGCTGGCTCAGGTTTCTAGGCTGCAGGTCAGTGGTGATGTAAACTTTCCGAACCACTTCCTAAATATGCCCTCAGTCTTGGGAGGGTTCTTTTTGTTAGCTGGAAGTTAAACAGGGCAGTATCTCCCAGCATTTTAGGACTGCAGATATAACGCCCTTTTTCCTTTCTTCAGTGTACGGAAGGAGAAGGAGCCTAGGGCATCCCAGCACGATCTCACCCTGGCCTGGGGTCCTCAGGCCCACCTCTGTACCTTTGAGGGGGAGAACTGTTGCCTCCCCACCTCACCCCCAAGCTGCCCTTCCGGGTACTTTGGTGCCTTAGCCTCCCCAGTGGCTCTGGGCTGAGGTCCAGCTGCACCTAAGGAAGGGGAAGCCAGTGCTGTGGGTACAGGGCCTGCCTGCAGGTAACCGGGTGAGGCTGAAGCCTGCAAGGGGCCCTGGGGATTTGCCAAGAGGCCCAAGTCTCCAGCAGGGAGCCTGGGCAGCCCTCACCCTGAGGACGGAGTTGGGGTCAGAGCTGGAGGACTTGGGGGCGGGGTGGAAACAGGGGAACAGATGATTCCTCTCCAAGCACCCCCTCATAGCGTCACAGAGTGCGTGAGTGGGGCAGGAGGGAGCACAGCCTGTGGGAGCCAGCAGGGTCTCAAGGCCTGGGAGCAGGGTGGGGAGGTGACACTCCCAGTGGTACCCGTGGACGGATTAGGCAAGTGGGAGGCTATGCCTGGGGGTGGAGGGAGGCTTGGGGAGGTGAGGTGGGCATGGGGCTACCACTCCTGTGACTGGGCCCTCCCCCTTGTCTCCCCGCCTCCCAACATCCAGGCCTTCAGTCCAAGGAGGAGGTGGAGGCCCCATTCACCTCTCTCCACTGCCCTCTGTCCCACTGCCCACTGTGACATGGCAGGAGGCAAGAGGCAGGGGCTGGCAGGCAGGGAGGGAGGGGGGCTCTTTCCAAACTTGGGAAAGTTGATCCCCAATGACCCTCCCTCCCTGGATGGGCACATCATCCCCTTCCCGCCTTCAGTTCCCTCGGAGCACCCTGGGGACTGAGAAGCACCCACAGTAGCCACTCCCCAGGCCACACCATGCAATGACCAGGGTAGGGGGCCTGCCCTGACACCCTGGGCCCAAACTGGCCCCACCAGTGCCCTGCGTCCCTCTGCTCAAGCCCCGGGCAAGAGGCAGGAGTGGGTTGGGGTGAAGGCCGGGGTTTGTTGTGGCTGTGATAATGTCAGGGCCTGCCTTCTCCCAGGCAGGAGAAAAGTGCAGTCTGCACATTGCTTACATTTTTCTTATGCAGCCAGGCTGGGAAATGGTTGGAACTAAAAGCGTGGGAGGGTGGACAGACTGTTCTCAAAGACAGGATTTTGGTGCCACCTGTGCCCCTGGGGGTGAGGGGAAGGGCATCTCTGTGGGGATCCAGTGCAGAGGATGCTGTGGGCATGGGCACAAGGAGTTGCTGTGGTCTTGGCATAGATGTTTCCTGGACCAGTGATCTCCACCCACCACCCTAATCCACGCTCCACGCTCACCCATGCACCAACCCTGCATGACCAGAACCTCATCCTCACTGGAGATGCAAAAGCGATCAATAACTGGGTGACACATGGCAAAGCTATCAATCTATTTAAGCCCTGGAGGCCAGAGCTGGGATAAGGAGGGGTGAGGGAGAAGAGTCATGATGCCGGCACCGGGGTCCCGCTTCCTCCCATGGACCCCATCCTTGGATGTGGATGGCCGGCAGGCGTGGGAGTGAGACCCAGGTTTGGGGCTCTGCCTCCCGCAGGACTTCTCATCTAATCTCCAGCGTGCTCCTTCTCCTCTGACCTCATCCCCCTCCTCCTCAATGTTTAGGGCACAGGTGAATGATTCCTTGACTCTGTGAAGCCTGTAGCTGCCCCTGGCAATCCACTTGGTGCTTTCCCCAAGTCCCAGGCCCCGCATCATCTCAACTAGCCTAGAACAGCTGCCCTTTGTTCTCCTTTTCACCCTTTTCTGACCCTGTTCCCAGATGCTTTGCCTCCGGGTCTTTTCTTCCCTAAATGTACACTGGAGAGGAAAGACTCCAGGTGGTCAGAACAGACTCGGGAAGGGGGGTTTGTGATGGTTCCCCAGGACCCTGGACCCTCCCTCCTCAGATCAGCATCGGCCTTTGTCCTCACAGCACCTTGGTCTAGTCTCCTCGGAGTGTCTGAGTGGGAAACTCCTGGTTCTCCCTTCCCCTCCACCAGGTGAGATTTTCTCCCCATTTCATCTGCTCTGAAGACCTACCTAAGACCTACCTGTCCCCGCTCCTTGCCCCCCGCTTCCCCGCCCCCCCTCTCCTGGGCACGGTGACCATGTGACAGCACCACAGCCAGCCAGAAGCTGCTCTGTTTCTATCGAGCACCTGGCTGCTCTTCCCCCAGCTAGTCTGTTGACTGACTATTAATTTTGAGTTTGTGTTCTTTAGAACATGATTCCATTTTCTACCAGCCTTTCTCTCCATTTCTGGCTTTAGAAGTGTGTGAGTGTGTGTGTGTTTAGATTTCTACAGGGTGTCCTTTCAAATAAAGAAATAGTGATCTTCCAGAGTAGGACAGCTGGATTCAGGACAGAAGGAAGCTTTTGTTTGGGTGATGCGTCTCATGGCAGATACCAGTCCAGGGTGGGACCGTGGCTCAGGTGAGGGGGACTACGGTGGAGAAAGCCCAGGGCCCGGGCAACAGGAGGACTGGCTTCTTCTCCAGCTCAGAGACCATCACAGGATCTGCTCTCAAGCTTTCTGTGCTTTGGTTTCCTCATCTGTCACCTGGAGATGTGACACCACCAGCCTGACCCAACCCCCAGACTGTGGAGTGGAGATAATGCTCCATCCAGGATGGCCTGCTCACTGTTTCAAAAACCTCCTAGTTCACCTCACCCTCAGCACTTTCTCCCGTGCAATATTCCCTCCTCAGAATGTCCCCTCTAGGCCCCCTCCCTTCCTAAATCCTAACTCCTTCAGAGACCCAGGCAAGTCCTTTTTCCTCTGTGAAATTGTCCCTGATTACTCCAGCTATAGCGTTGGGTCTCTTCTTGCAACTTCTCTAAACATAGTTGGCATTACCAACGAGAATGTAATTGCTTTATATTGGGGATTCTCAACCTCAGTGCTATGGACATTTTGAGCTGGATAATTCTTTGTTGTAAGGGGTTAGCCTGTGCATTTTAGGATTTCAGCAGCATCCCTGGTCCCTACCCACTGGATGCCCATAGCACCCCTCTGGTTGTGACAACCAAAAAAACCAATTGCATAAGTATTATTCCAGAACATGCAGGAGCATCCCTAACCAAAAAATGTCTTCAGACATCTCAAAATGAACCCTGGGGACAAAACTGTCCCCAGCTGGGAACCATTTCTTTATATTGTTATTTAGTTTTTAATATTTCATTTTCCAGGCTAGATTCCTTTGTGTGCCCTTATGTGCCTAGCACACTATTACACACCTCAAGTGCTCCATAATTATCTGTTGAACAAATCAATGCACACTTTACAAACGTTAAACGTGAAGGAGAAGTTTTATGATAGCTGCCTTTTGGCCTAAGTTACGCTTTTATGGGTTGGAGATACTCATATTTGCTTCTAAAAGGTCAGTCCACTTTCTTCCCACCATCAGATCTTGAGGAACAACTGTTGGCAAGGAACTTTGCTCTGTCAACTGCAGAAGCTTTGTTATAATAAATGGAACCCACAATAAAAATATTTCCACGCTAAACTCCACTTATTTCAAGTGATACTTAGATCAAAATCTGAATCACAAAATAATCTGAACTATTTTTGAAGTCCCCTGCGATGGGCTACGTACCTTGTATTAGATTCTCCGCTAATGGTGTCAGGTTCTGTACGAGGGAAGAGAAGATGAGTTACTAGGAAGATATTTAAAGCCTCAGGTGTTGGAGGAAACAGGCCCAGGGCCCTTCCTGGGTCCCACCAATCATTGCTGTCTGCCTGTGGACAAGCTGCTTACCCTGCCTGAGCCTCAGTTTCCCTGCCTGAAAAATAATAAATAATGGGAAGTAGGATTAATGAGAAAAGTATGCCAAGTGTCTGTCCTAGTGTCTGATGCATATATACTCAATTAATTTTGGTCTTTGATTTGCTCTTATAGTTATCCTTGCTTTTTCCCCCCTCCTACATTGTAGGTAACTCTAGGGCAAGAGCTGTATCTAATTCCTCTTTGCACCCCTCTAACACCCAAGCACAGCACCTTGCCCATAGGTGTTCCATACATTTTTTATTTTTTGGCTGCACCGCACTGGCATGCGGGATCTTAGTTCCCTGACCAGGGATTGAACCGAACTCATGCCCCTTGTAGTGGAAGTGCAGGGTCTTACCACTGGACTGCCAGGGAAGTCACATTCCATACATTTTTTTTAAAGATTTTTTTTGATGTGGACCATTTTTAAAGTCTTTATTGAATTTGTTACAATATTGCTTCTGTTTATGTTTTAGTTTTTTGGCCGTGAGGCATGTGGGATCGACCAGGGATTGAACCCGCACCCCCTACATTGGAAGGCAAAGTCTTAACCACTGGACGGCCAGGGAAATCCCTCATTCCATACATTTTTAAAAATGTAATTTAAAAAATTTTATTTATTTTTGGCTGCGTTGGGTCTTCGTTGCTGTGTGCGGGCTTCCTCTAGTTGTGGTGAGCAGGGGCTACTCTTTGTTGCTGAGCGCAGGCTTCTCATTGTGGTGGCTTCTCTTGTTGGGAGCACGGGCTCTAGGCGTGCAGGCTTCAGTAGTTGTGGCACAGGGGCTCAGTAGTTTTGGCACACGGGCTTAGTTGCTCCGCGGCATGTGGGATCTTCCCGGACCAGGGCTCGAACCCGTGTCTCCTGCACTGGCAGGCGGATTCTTAACCACTGCGCCACCAGGGAAGCCCTCATTCCATACGTTTTTGATGAATGGACTATGCACCTGACTTCAGGAAGTCTGGAAGGTAAGGAAGTGCAGACACACTAGCACCCGGACTGACCACCATCCCTCAATCTTATAGCCCCATGTTAATTGCATCTTAATCCTATAAATGTATTTGATTCATAAATTTCAAACTGGAAAGGACTTCCTACAAGATCAAATCTAATACTCTCATTTCTAAGATGAGGAGGCCCCGTGAGGATACATAACTCTTTCACGTACAAAAAGCCAAAACAGTCCATTGTCCTGTGGCTTTAGGAAAATTAAGTAGTTTTTCTTTAGTTCCCATTTCTTCAAATAGTTCCTCTGGACCAGAGTCTCTCAATATCAACTACTGACATTGGGACTGGATAATTCTTTGTTGTGAAGGGCTGTCTCATGCACTGTAGGAGTTTAGCAGCATCTCTGGCCTCTACTCACCAGACACCAGTAATATACTCCCTCCCCCCCCTTAGTTATGACGTTCAGAAATGTCCCCAGACATCACAAATGTCCTGAGGACCACGGTCTAGAAATTACTACAGGTAAAATCCCTTCATATGACACACTGAGGCCCTCAGGTTATGTGATTGTTTTAATGAATAGTTTGCTGGTAAATCTCATCTGTAGCCAACAAGCTCTGGAGAAAAGACAGAGCCACTCTGTAAGTGAGACCAGGTCTCAGTCACTGCCAGGGCCCACTCACCATGTATGTGTGTGTCATTTATTTTTCATATTCTGCCTACCTCCAGGGATCTTTGAAGTGGACCCTGACTCATTTATTTCTCAGAACAACTGGCTATGTTCTGTGTGTTGCCCAGGAGTCTGGGCTGTGTGGAGAGGGGTCCTCCCCTGTCAGAACCCTTCGCACATTGTACTCCCACTGCCTGTTTGTCTTTCTGCCCCAGGGGACGTTAAGGCCCACGGCAGCAGAGACAATGACCATCTTGTTCAGCATGCACTCCCAGTTGGCACATAGGAGGTGCCCAATGAGCATTTATTGAATGAATATGTAATAGAAATTATAATACATTGCATTTAGTTGTGGGTCAAAAGCGTAGAACTTAGCCACAGCTTACTTAGCTTAAAATAATCATTACTTCTGTTTATTAAGAGCCTACCGTGAGCCAGGAAGTTTACCTGTGTTATCTCACTAATGGCAAAGCAACCTTATGAGATACATATTGTAACTCCATTTGAAAGATGAGGAAACTGAGGCTCAGAGAGAGATTGTGACTTTGGTAATTATATAAGAATTATATATAATATAATATATGTAAGAAACACACATTTGGACCAAGGCCCACCTAACTGCCAATCCCAGTCATCTTTGATATACTACCTCTCCTGTTTACAGTCATAAACCTGTGTTTTGGCTCTTTCTGTGTCTAGAATGATCAGTTCACAAATAGGGACCAGAAAAATGACTTCATCACTGCGTACAATTTAGATTAGTCTTAGTCTGCCCTTGCCTCTTTGCGATACCTGCAGGAACATGGTAATAATCTTTTTTTTTTTTTTTTTTTTTTTTTTTTTTTAGCGGTACGCGGGCCTCTCACTGTTGTGGCCTCTCCCGTTGCGGAGCACAGGCTCCGGACGCGCAGGCTCAGCGGCCATGGCTCACGGCCCCAGCCGCTCCGCGGCATGTAGGGATATTCCCGGTCCGGGGCACGAACCCGTGTCCCCTGCATTGGCAGGCGGACTCTCAACCACTGCGCCACCAGGGAAGCCCAGAAGTTGATTTATTTAGAGAGAAACACACTCCACAGACAGAGTGTGGGCCATCTCAGAAGGTGACAGTGGCCTCAATATATGACTTTTGAGGAAACACAAACATTCAGGCTGTAGCAAAAATAATTGTCTATAATGGCATTCACGTGTGGCTGAGCTGTTAGAGAAATTGTTTTGATCTCGAATCCGGGGAGTGGGTGTGTACATGTATAGGAAAAGGTACCAGGCAGGATAAAATCCAAGATCTTACCATTGCGTAAATTCAGTTTCCTTTGTGAAATAGTTGCTGAAAAGTCTGATCCTTAACTCTGCCTCCTTAAAATGCATCTTAGTCCACAGTCGTTTAGTGTTTACCATTTGCTCCCTCAGATTGTCAGATTTTTGTGAAAAAAAAAATATATAGTATGAGAATTGTCAACTGTTTATTTTCTATCTATTCTGTCTCCTTAAAGAAATTGCCCGAGGGCAAGGACTCTTACTTGCCAACTCTGCTAGGTGCTCAATCACTGTTGCTAGTCATAACAATTATGAAAGAGGAAAAAGTATGCTTTCTAGTCAGTAGATGAAGAAGTTTGAGCACCTGTGTGCTCAACCCCACTCCCTGGTTATGGGGTACCCCAGGCAAGGGAAGAGAAGGCCCTTTTCCTTAAGGAGACTGCAGTCTTATTTGTTCTTTCCTCACGTGGTGGCAGGTAAGGGCTAAGGAAAATCTGTTTTCCTCCTGTCTAAAGGAGTGTGTCGAGCAGGCAAAGGGGGCAGTAGGCAAAGGAAGATGGATAATCTCCCCGCCTATCTTGCCCTAGCAAGGTAGGTCTGCAGCTGGCCGGTAGGAGGTGATTCAAAGGACCGTGCCTTCGTTCGCAAGAGGCAGAGGCGCCCACACAAGACGCGAAGAAAACTCTGGCCTCTGATAATACTCTGCGCTCCTTTCTGGTTTTCCTTAGAAGGGGCCAGGAGAAACTGGAAGGTCTGGACGGCGGGAAAGGGTGGAGGGCCTCTGCAGTTCCACTTCCGTCTCCCAGTATCCTGTGGCTGATCCGGGGATGGGAGAGACGGGCTGAATCTGGGCAGCCGCGTAGAGTGGCCGGTGGGAGAGCGTTGCCAGCGCGGAAAGCCCAGCGGACTCCCTCCCGGGAGCGACCAGGTCCCCGGCACTCGAGTCCCGCCCCCGGCACGCAGGCCCCGCCTCGGCGGCCCCGCCCCTTCCCCGGACCAGACTGGGCTGCGCTCACTCCCTAGCCCGGGCCGGGGAGCCTCTAGGCGGAGGGGCTCCCGCCCACCCGCCCTGAGCCGCGGCGTCCGCATGGAGGAGCCGCGCGCTCCGCCAGCCGGGTCGGGGCCGCTTCCACCGCCGCTGCAGGGAGGCGGAGCCGCCGATGTTCCGGAGCCCGGAGCCCGGCAGCACCCGGGACACGAGACGGCGGCGCAGCGGTACAGCGCCCGCCTGCTGCAGGCCGGCTACGAGCCTGAGAGGTGACGCCCAGGGCAGAGCGCGCGGGGCGCATCCGGGGCGGGCGCGGCGGCTCTGGGAACCAGGCAGCGCTGCGGGGGAGGGGAAGAGTAGGTCCCACCACCCATGCCTTCTTACCGCCTCAAGCTCTCACTTCCTGAAACCGGGCTCAGACGCCCCGCACCCAGCTTTGGTTGGGGGATGCAGGCAGGCAGTGTGGAAAAGGTTCAGTGCTGTGTTGCACCGGGGAGCAGGTCGGAAGAACGATCCCTAAAATTTTAGTCCTGGATCTGACCTCAACGACACACCTGAGCCAAGTGGCTCCAACTCCTGGGATTCAAACCGAGCCTATTGGAGTCCATGTCCAACTTTGCTTACTCCTCCTTAGCCGTTTCCTCCTAGAACTATCTTCAGAGTCTTCCTGGCAGGTGTAGGTGTCCAGATGGAGGGCCTCCTCGGAGTCGAGTGAGGACACCGTCCCCCCCTCACCATTCACTGAGGTCTGATGAGGTGGCCAGTGCAGCTCACCCCAGGGTCTCTCCTAAGATTCAAAACCCCCTCTGCCCTTACCCTGCTGGGGTCTGTTAGGGTCACTGGAGGAAGAGTGGAGGTGTTGATCTGGGCCCCCGGGGACTGACTGAAAAGGAGACAGTGGCTAATCTCTGGATTGTATCGCAGCTTGAAATGCAATCCCACTGTCCTTCCGGTCCAGAGGATTTGGACTTCTTTCCCTGTCCCATCTGTTGGTGCTCAGCAGCTTGGGGAAGTGACCTGGAAGCTGGGTTTGGGGGGGTGGGGTGGGCGGTGGTCTGGGGGAATTAGCCCTGCAGCTCTGCCCAGGGGTTGGCCTCTTATGTAAGAACTTTTAACGGCTTAAGGGGCTGCTGGGTGAAGGCTGGCCCCTCCTGCCCCCGCAGGCTGGCTCTCTAGAATTGACAGTGGTTCTGGCAACTGTATCCTTCCTCCCATCCTAGAAATCCAGCTACTGGGGCTCAGGGTCCAGGACAGTAGAGAGAAGCTACAGGAGGTGAGAGAGTGTGCTGGGGCACACGGGACCTTGATGGAAGCAGTGCCTTGGTTGGAGAAGGTATTGCAAAAGTATCATTTCAGAACACCAGGAGCATCCCTTCTCCAGATTGTACTTCTGCACCTGTACTATCCCCACACCCCCACCAGACTCTGAAGAGTCTGTGTAAAACCTGAGACCCAGCCACGTGGTGTAATGAGATTCAAAACCTGCTGGCTAGACCTCCATCTGCCATCACTAGCCTAAAGCTGTGGGAAGAGGACAGGGTTCCATGAGAAGTCTAGGTCTGAGGCCAGAGTTATTGCTCTCTGGCTTGAACTTGGGCAAGCTATGTCCCCTAACCCAGGTCAACAATGTTATTAGCGCTCCCCCACCCCACCTCTCCCCTCGGAAGTGTTTTGAAATCTTGTCCCTTCAAATAGCCCCGGACTAGAAAGAGACCTCTGGGCTCCCTGCCCGGTTATGGGTGCCCCCCCTGTCCTAAGGAAGGGGCTTGAAGGGGCTTGGGTCTGTTCTGTTCCGTTGCCCTCGCAGCTGCTAGGTGTGGAGCCTCAGGGGACCAACAGCCCTTCCTCGAGCTGAGGAGGCCACTGGTTGCCTGGTGTCTCCTCCCCATGGAGGAAGCAGCGGGGGGGAAGATCAGGAAGAGGGAGGAGGAAAGCTGGGGGGGGATTAACAGTTTCTGGAAGAGGACAGCCTAACCCAGGGCTGAGCTCAGCAGCTTAGAGTAACGAGGAGCCCTGACACAGGTCAAAGCAGGAGGAGACGGGTGTGGGGCTGTGAGGTCTGTGGCCGCCAGGAAGAGGACTCTCCCCACAACTCAGCCTGGCAGCCTCCTCCTCTGGTTCTGAGTTCTACGCTGGGGCAGGTGTCATGCTGAGGTCAACTGAGATGGCAGAACCCAGCTGCTGTCCTGGGCCCCAGCCCTGGTGGAACCCTGAATAGAATAGTACCCTAGTTGCAGGAGATAGTGACCCAGGGCAGGTCCCTCAGAGACCCAGGGAGACCACAGGGGCAGCCCGTGTGCTGTGCCTGCAATGCTATCCTAGCCCCATCCTTCTATGGCTAGAAAGGTGCCCAGGACAGCCCTGAGTGGCCAGGTGCTTTCTGTGGCTGGTCTCACTGCTCTGCCTCCAGGTGGCCAGTAGGAGGTCCTAGTGCTGGTCCCCTCAGGATAACCCTCCTCCCCATATGGCTCAGGCCCTCCGGATGAGTCCGTGAGTGCTGAGGGATCAAGTACGTCCCAGGCATCCCTAGCAAGTTGGCCCCAATCCCCACTCAGCAAAGAACCCCAGCAGGCCCTCTCCCCCCTTCTCAACACCAGAGGGCCTCCAGAGGCCCCCATCAGGAGGCTCCTTGGGGCTCCCTGGGTGGAGAGGGAAGCTTGGGCACCTGTGATTTCTCTGGTCCCTACAGTAAGAAAGAGGGCACTGTGGGCATCTGCGAGCCCCTGCAGCACTCTCGGCCTCACAGGCCTCGACACCCCCGCTCCGTGGGAAGCCCCCCTCCCCTCTGCACGCAGATGGAACAGGCTGTGTTTTCCTGGCAGCGTCCCCGGGCGTCACTGGGGGGCTGGGCATCCCAGGGAGTTTCCCTTGGGCCTGGCTGCCACCACACTGGTGAGGGGTAAACAAACCCAGCCTCGAGGGCTGGGGATGGAAGGAGTACCACAGACAGCCACCTTGCCAGAGAGAGGACTGTGTCCCTGGCCCAGCTTTCCCTCACTTCACCAAGAAATGAGCCGTAGGGACCATAGGAGGACAGAGGGAGGAGAGCGAGGCATTTGGGCCTGGGGCAGAGGGTGTGGGGGAGGGGTGGAAATCACTTTCTGGCTTCTGGTCAGGCAGTAGCGTCAGTAGTTCTGGCCACGCAAAGCGGGAGGGTCTGCCCGCTGACACCCCACCTCCTCCCATGTGAATCAACTTGCTACCTAATCTTACTACCTTACCACCTTCTTACTACCTTCATGTAGAAATCTGGGTCTTGCTGGGCCCAGGGCCACCAAATGTCTGCTTTGGGAAATTCTCAAAACTTCCCTAGCCTCTGCCCTAATTTATATTATACATACTTGCCTAGGCCAGGCCTGTGATCCTCCCTCACCTTCCCACTACGCTACCCTCCCAAATAAAAGCAAACTTTCCCCTCTGGGGTTAAAACCTACGGTATCCACACTACTTTTTGATCTGGGGATGAGACAGGACGTAAGACTGAAGCATTGGATCAGGGGTAGTACCTGTCTCCAACCCCTCCTGAACTGTAGGTTTTGCATCTGTAAAGCAGGGGTGGGGTGGGACACCTAATAATTGGCAATTAATAGATTGTAGAGTAAATGTGATCATTTATGAAAAACTCCTGTAAACTGCAGAGGGCTCCAAGGCCACCCAAAGGTCAGGGATTGTCATTGTCACCCGTAGGACTGATGCCCGGTTGTGGGGAGCACGGGCGGGTGCACTGCCCGGAGGGTACAACCTCAAACTGCTGCGTTGGGGAGCTGTCAGCCCAAACCAGTTCCTCAGGGCTCCAGGCCCTGGTTAAAGTCTGAGCCTTAGTCTTGGGAAAGGTAAACCATGTGAGAGGTAACCCTGGGGCTGGGGAGTAGGGCCAGGGGAGACTCAGGCCGGCGGGGTCGGACGGCTTGGGGTGGCCCAGGATGCTGGCGGGCCTGGGGGAGGCGCTGCGGGGAGCCTAGGAGGCGGGACGTGGGGCGGTGGAGGGGGCGTGTCCCGGCCTGGCTCAGCCCCCTCCTCCCGTTGGGTCCACACGTCCTCCCCCGCCCCGGTCCCGAGTGGCCGCTGTGCCACTGCAGGCGGTCCTGGGCGTGCGCGCGGCGGCGGCGGCTGGGCCGGGCTCCGCGGGGCTCTTTGTGCTGTTCCGGGCGGAGGAGGCGGCGGGCTCCCGGAGGAGGGGCGGGAGGGGAGGGCGGCGCCCTGGGCCCGCCCCGCCGCTGCCGCAGCCCCCGCCCCCGGCCCTCCCTGCCCGCGGCGGCAGCGTGGCCGTGGCGCGGCGTCAGCAGTAGCAGCAGCGGCAGCAGCGGTAGCGGGGTGGCCCGCGCGGGTGTTTATGTCGGGTCGCGGTGTCTTCTGGCAGCATGGCGGACTACCTGATCAGCGGCGGCACCGGTTACGTGCCCGAGGATGGGCTCACTGCGCAGCAGCTGTTCGCCAACGCCGACGGCCTCACCTACAAGTAAGCGCTGGGGGCCTCGGCCCTACCTGGGTGCGCGCACTAACGCGCCGTGATCCCCCCCCCGCCCTTCCCGGCCCCGGCCCTGCACGTGCACAGCTCCCCCCTTGGTGACGCCCGCGTCCCCGGCCCGATTAGAGCGACTTGGGCGGGGGGGGGGGGGGGGGGGGAGGGCTGGGCAAGGGAAGGAAGGCGGCCCGCGCCGAGAGCAGACGGACGTGGCACAGCGACATCGCGGCCCTCGGTGCCATGCCCCGTTTCTGGCTAGATCCGGGTCCGGCCTGCCCGCTTCCTCCTCTCACTGGCATCTTGGCCGCATGGAGGGGCCTTGGGGCGTGTGGGAACGCGAGATGTGGGAGTAATGGAGACTTTTCCCAGACCTTGGTCCACGACACCCTCTCAACTCCCAGCGTCACCACGAGGGCAGAGGGGGCCCTGGAGCCCAGCTAAGGCAGCTGCTTGGGTGTTGCCCCCAGGAGATGCCCAGCTGGGCAGTTGGGATGGCTCTTTTTTTCCACTGTCCAGTCCAGCCGTCTTTCCACTTGTGCCCCTGGCTGCCTACAAGTTAGTACTGGTGCCCCCCGGGCATGAGTATTCTTTGACTATCACCCACCCAAGCCCACCTCACCCAGGATTTTTGAGGAGGACAAGACCTATCCATTTGCCTCTGGCGTAACGTGCTTTTCCGTGGGCCCTGGGCCCGTTGTCCTGTTGGCTGCAGGCCTGGTACTAGCTCTTCTGTTGGCTGCAGGACTGTGATGCCAGGAAAGAGCATCAGGACCTGGGACTGGGGTGGAGTGAGGATGCTGGTGAGCCAAGAGCATCCCTGCCCCGTCTCCTGCCAGTTCCTGCCTTTGCCTGTAAGCACTCCTGCTTGGCAGGCGGTTTCCCTGGACACCAGGATACCCAGTCACTCCTGAGGAGTGTCTCCTCTTCCTTGTCAGAGTAGCTGGGGTGTGGGCCAGGTGAGGGGTGTATATAATACCTAGAAAATGCCGAGAGGCCCAGACTCCAGCATTTCTTCCCTGCCTCTAAGTGAGCCACAGAGGCCTCTTCACTGTACAGAAGAAGGGCTGCCAAGGGACAGGGGCAGTGAAGATTTATTTCTTTGGTGGTCTTTGATGAGAGGGGATAAAGTATCTATGATATAGTTTCCGTGGAGTCTCCTAGGGAAATTGTTCTAGGCCTTGGGGCAAATTAAAGACCCCACCCCTCCCGTCCACCCCGTAGCTTTTCCTTCCTGCCCTGGGGTGCCCGATGGCTTTGCTTAGTCTGGTTGGGGGTGTTCCTGAACACCATGCGGCATTTGCTTTTGGTTGTGTCTGTCTAGGCCCTGTGATTTCAGGGAAATTGAACCCGTCAGGGCTCCTGGGCAGTGACACTGTGCTTTGCCTTACCCATGCAGGCCTGCATTCCCTTTCCGCGCTAGTGTTGGCCACTGCCATGCTTTGGCTGGGCCCCCAGCGTCCTGGTCCTAACTATAAGGCCCCTTCCTCCCCTTTCCCATCACAGGCCATGTCTGTTGGCTGCTCCCGTCCAACTGGGCAAACCTTTAGCAATGCCTGCTCTGTCAGAACATGCCCCGCACTCAGCCCCCTGGGGTCCCTCTGTGCTGTTCTGAACCGTGTGTGACTCAGCAGCCCTGGCACTGGGCCGTGCAGCTTGTCCTGTGCTGTGTGGTGTTCATGCCATGCTGCCCTACTAAACTGTTCTCAGGTATATTCTGTGTTTATTTATTGTCTCCCCCTCTCAAGATCGAGAAGTTTTCAAGGGCAGGCACCATATCTGCTGTGTGCAGCATTATGGGAGCGTCTAGGTTCCTAGACGAACTCTGAGCCCTGAAGGCAATGGACATTTGGGGCCCACTGCCTTGGTGGCGCCCTAGGACCACAGAGCTTACGCCGCCTTTGGCTCTAGCTCTCTGGGCTAAAGTCGACAAGATGCTAGCGAGGGGCGTGAGGGTGGTTCAGTCCTGACATGGCTCGGGGCTCAGAGGCTCTGCCCGTCTCCCCACCCCCATGCTGCTTCCCCTGGCGTGGCAGGCCCTGCCCTTTTCAGGGACCCCTCCTCACCCAGGAACAGTCACTTTCCTCTCTTCACAGCGATTTCCTGATTCTCCCAGGATTCATAGACTTCACAGCTGATGAGGTGGTGAGTACCTCTTCCACTGATGGGGTAGAGGGGCTGTGTATGTGGTGCCAGAGGCTGATCTCTTGCTCAAGGGCAGGGTGTGGGAGAGACTTTTTCTTTCTTTCTTTCTTCCTTTCTTCCTTCCTTTCTTCCTTTCTGTGTTGGGTCTTCATTGCTGTGCGTGCGGGCTTTCCCTAATCGCGGCAAGCAGGGGCTACTCTTCGTTGTGGTACGTGGGCTTCTCATTGCGGTGGCTTCTCTTGTTGCAGAGCAGAAGCTCTAGGCGTGCGGGCTTCAGTAGTTGTGGCACGTGGGCTTGAGTAGTTGTGGCTCGCAGGCTCTAGAGCGCAGGCTCAGTAGTTGTGGTGCACGGGCTTAGTTGCTCTGTGGCATGTAGGAGGATCTTCCCGGACCGGGGCTTGAACCCGTGTCTCCTGCACTGGCAGGCAGATTCTTAACCACTGCGCCACCAGGGAAGCCCGACTTTTCTTTTTTTAAAAAGCTACACCTTGCCCCTTTTGCGGCTTGTGGGATCTTAGTTCCCCAACCAGGGATTGAACCCGGACCCTCAGCAGTGAGAGCGCAGAGTCCTAACCACTGGACCACCAGGGAATTCCCGGGAGAGACTTTTCTTGGGAATGTGGTGGATGTAACCTTCAGTGCTGTCAGAGAAACTGGCACAGTCAGTGGATTATGCCTAATGGGTTAGAGGCAGCTATGGGGATTTGGGGATATCCTGAGAGGTGGGCCTGCCCTGAGGCCAGAGGGCTCACTGACAGAGCCTGAGGTGAGGTTCAAAAAGGCCCAGAGAGGGGCTTCCCTGGTGGCGCAGTGGTTGGGGGTCCGCCTGCCAATGCAGGGGACGCGGGTCCGTGCCCTGGTCCGGGAGGATCCCACGTGCCGCAGAGCGGCTGGGCCCGTGAGCCATGGCCACTGAGCCTGCGAGTCCGGAGCCTGTGCTTTGCAACGGGAGAGGCCACAGCAGTGAGAGGCCCACGTACCGGTGGGGGGGGAAGGCCCAGGGAGGAGGTGGGCATGCACGTGGGTGTGGCTGCTTTATTACTTACTGGATTTTGTCTGAAGTGCTGAGCAAAGACATCATAGAAGCCAGTAAGATTATGGAGACTTTGGAAGAGGTGGACAGACTTGTTTGTGGATCCATGATATATAAGAACTGGCAAGAGGGTTTGAAGAAGTTAGATGGTGGGGCTTCCTCGGTGGCACAGTGGTTAAGAATCTGCCTGCCAGTGCAGGGGACACAGATTCGAGCCCTGGTCCGGGAGGATCCCACATGCCGCGGAGCAACTAAGCCCGTGCGCCACAACTACTGAGCCCGTGCACCACAACTACTGAGCCTGTGCGCCACAACTGCTGAGGCCCATGTGCCTAGATCCTGTGCTCTGCAACAAGAGAAGCCACCGCAATGAGAAGCCCGCACACTGCAACAAAGAGCAGCCCCTGCTCACCACAACTAGAGAAAGCCTGTACACGGCAACGAAGACTCAACACAGCCAAAAATAAATAAATAAAATTAAAAACATTAAAAAAAAGAAAAAGAGATGAGGTTTAAAAAAAAAAAAGAAGAAGTTAGGTTGTGGACAAATACAAGGAAACAGTGCCTCCCTTAACTGGAGGGGCTCAGCAATAAACCAGGTGAATGACCAATGTCCTTTACACAATTAACATATGACAAACCTATAGGAGCCCAGGGGCTAATACTGATGGGTGTAAGTCATTTCATGGAAAAGTTAGACTATTCTATCATAAATTAATACACATTAAAAAAAAAGTTTTTCTGTTGCTGTTATCATTGATATGTATTCAGGTCTGATTCTCATGAAATGGCAGAGGGCCCGAGTGTCCCTGGATCACTTATACGTTGGGGAAGCTCATGTCCAGCCTGTGTAGCCAGTGCTGACCCAGACAGATTTTTCAGGGGGAAATGAGGACTATTCTGGATATATTCCCCTTGTGACAGCAACCAGGAAACCTTCTTGGTTTGGCTGTTCAGTTTCTGAGCACCCTGGCTTTGTGCCAGATCCTGGGCAGGATGCAAGGAAGAGAGGGATGGGAGAAGCCCCCCTGACCGTCAAGGGTCTCCCTGTCCTATGGCCTATGTCAGGAGGCTGTGGCTCTTCTCCTGTGCTAGGATCAGAGAGGAAAAGGGGCAGTTTTCTAGACTGCAGGGCCAGGGCTCTCAGCCAGGGTCTGGGAATGGACCACAGGGGCCTTTGTGTCTCCAAAAAATTATATAGCAAAGTCTGTGTCTGAGAGTTTTGAGGGCTAGGATCCACAGCTGTTGGCCTGAATCTCAGAGGAATCTGTGATCTGGCCTTGGCTGCCACTCACAGGCAAATGCTTCCTGAAAATCCTTGCAGTCCTGAGCTCTCCCTTGAGCTGCAGACCCAAAGTCACCTATTCCCCTGGATTGGATGTCTAATAGACTGCTTCCCACACCTCCACATTCCTAGTGCCCAGCATCTCCCGCCTGGACCTGTCAGCAGCCTCCCTGGTGGTCTCTCTGTTTCAGGCCTGGTCACCTAGAATCCCATCTCCACATCGGAACCCGAGTGACCTCTTTAAATCAGATCATGTCTCTCCTCCGCCTGAGGTCCTCCAGTGGATTCTCATCTCAAAATTGAATGCAAGCTCCTTTCAAGGCTGCATATCCTTGACCTGCCCCCTGCCTCTGAGCCCTCAGCTCCTGCCTCTTTCCCTTCCCTCCACTCTACTAGCTTTTTCTTTCTTAAACGCACCTCAGGGAGAATTGGAATCAGAGGCGGGGTTTCACACACAGCTCCCTCAGCCTGAAACAACAGTCCCTCTTTGGGGACTTTCACTTGATTAGTTTTCATCTGTCGCCTCCCAAGAAAGAGGTTTCCCTAATCCCCACATTCTTTCTCCAGTGGTCACTTTGCCTCGTTTGTTTCCTTTGGAGCCATCATCCCAACTGGAATCACCGTGTGCACGTTTCGTGTGTGTCATTTTTCCTTCCGAGTATAAGCTCTGGAAGAGGTAGCAGAGACCTCATGCACCTTGCTCACTGCTGTATGCCCAGGGCCTGTCCTGGTGCCAGGTACATATAGCAGCTCAGTAAATGTCTGTCGAATGAATGATAAAACTTTTCACAGAGCCTGTGTCTCCATCTTCAGGACCTGACTTCAGCCCTGACTCGGAAGATCACGCTGAAGACGCCACTCATCTCCTCCCCCATGGACACTGTGACAGAGGCTGACATGGCCATCGCAATGGCTGTGAGTTGAGCACCTGGGTGGGGACCCCAGGGCCAAGAGGACCAAGTGGGGTGGGCGTCAGGAGGAATTGGAATCAGAGGCGGGGTTTGCAGAGTGAGGAGGGTTGGCCCCCTGGCTCTGACCATTCTTCCCTTCAACCCCAGCTGATGGGCGGTATCGGTTTCATTCACCACAACTGCACTCCAGAGTTCCAGGCCAACGAGGTGCGAAAGGTCAAGGCGAGTACCAGGCCCATCATGAGAAAGAAGATGCCCTCTGGCAGCCTCCGCCTCACAGGCCCTCCCAACCTCCCATTGCCAGCTCTGCGGGCCGGTGCGCTCCCTGGCTGGTGGCTGTGGGGTGTTGTCTGCCCTTCTCCACAGTGGGAGCGCAGGGCTCAGCCCTCGTTTCCCCACTGGCCTCTTGCTCCATGGCGGGCCCTGGCTCCCCTGTGGCACAGCCAGGAGACCCTCGGCCCCCTGTGGCCAGACTGTACACACCTCCAGCTTTCTTCCAGCCTTTTCCTTCCCCTGTCTCTGCCCGCAGAAGTTTGAACAGGGCTTCATCACGGACCCTGTGGTGCTGAGCCCCTCGCACACCGTGGGTGACGTGCTAGAGGCCAAGATCCGGCATGGCTTCTCTGGCATCCCCATCACTGAGACGGGCACCATGGGCAGCAAGCTGGTGGGCATTGTCACCTCCCGAGACATCGACTTCCTTGCCGAGAAGGACCACACCACCCTCCTCAGTGAGGTACCCGCAGGGCAGGGAGAGCATGGCTGGGGCAGAGAGGACCGCACATCCCGGGGCCTCAGGCCGGTGCCTGTGACCAGGGACCAGAGGGAGGCCGGGCTCCCTTCTCTCTCACCTGCCAACCTGCAGGCAAATGTTCCTTGCCCCACAGGTGATGACACCGCGGAATGAGCTGGTGGTGGCTCCAGCGGGTGTGACATTGAAAGAGGCAAACGAGATCCTGCAGCGTAGCAAGAAAGGTACCAGGGAGGGGGCGGAAAATGCAAGACCCCCCCTCCCCCAGCCCGGCTCCCTGTACCCCAGAGCCCCCTGTTCCTTCACAGCCTTGCAGGTTGTCCCTGCAACTAGGCTGGGCCTCAGGGAAGGTTTGAATGATGTCAGGCTGGAGCGTGACTTCTGAGGTCTTTTTCCTGGCTCAGGAAAGCCCATCCCTTATTTGGCATCTTCACAGTATATTTCCCAAAACGACTAGTCCTGTGAAACACTCATCATGAAAAAAGGGCTCCGTGTTCTTCTTACAAGTCTGAAAAATGCTGCTTTTCTGTATTCCCCATCTTGCATAAAGAATTGTACGTTACTTTATCAAAGGCTCTGAGAAGTCTTGTGGTTAAATTTATTTGACATTGAGGCTGTTGACATAATATTCATTAGGTCCCTGTGGGACCCACTGGGAAATGCTCCCCTGGCCCGTACTGGATTGTTTTCTGGGGTGGTGTTGGGCAGGACACACGTTCCTCCCTGCAGGATAGCCTCGTGTTTGTGCCCTAGCTAGGAGTTTTTTGACCACTGTGGCCTGTGGCCCTTCAGGGGAAAGGCTGCCAGTGCTCAGGGGCTGCCCACTGAGCCCGGCCAGGCCACAGGGCAGGAAGAGCTCCAGGAACTGGGTTTCTTTGCTTCCTGTTCCTTGGGCAGAGAGCCAGGTCCCTAGGAGCGCTTCCTGGGTGGGTGCTGCCACCTAGTGGTTGGTTTGGGTACTGCAGTGGAATCTCTGGCCTGGTCCGTTTTCGTTCTCACTATCCCCCTACCCCACCCTCAGAAGCCTGCTCCTTCGATTCACCCCTGCGTTCCTTGTCAGGGAAGCTGCCCATTGTCAACGATCGAGACGAGCTAGTGGCCATCATTGCGCGCACTGACCTGAAGAAGAACCGGGACTACCCTCTGGCCTCCAAGGATTCCCACAAGCAGCTGCTGTGCGGGGCGGCCGTGGGCACCCGTGAGGATGACAAATACCGCCTGGACCTGCTCACCCAGGCGGGCGCCGACGCCATAGTGCTGGTACGGACCCTGCCCTGGAGCAGGGGCTGTCCCGTAGAGTTGAGGCTTACGGAGACCAGGTTCACCTCTAATTAAGCCCGGGGTCAGAATTGAGAGGGTCGCTGGTACTCTGACAGCTCAGAACAAACTGTGGACCCCTCTGGGGCCCCTTCGCACTCATAACTTGGCCCTAATAGTTACCACTCACATTCAGTGAGCACCTTCCACTGGCCAGGCGCTGCACTAAGGCGTTTATGCAGGTGAACTCAGCTAGTCCTCACAACAGCCCCCTGAGGCACAATCACCATGCCCACTTGTCAGAGGGGGAAACTGAGGCTCAACAGGTTAAGTAATTCCGTTTGGTTCGTGAGTTGGTGGGAAGTGGATACGACCGCAGGCACCATCTCTTTGCTGTGAGAACCAGTCCATATTGTGGGTATGAAAAGGCTTTGTCTGCTGTGAGACTATATGTTAGGGGTGCTTAACCTTTGGGGGAAGGCAGGCCCCTTTGAGACTCGGCCGAGAACTGTCCATTGTCTTCCCAGAAAAAGACAAAGGTGTATTCTCATATATCTTTGATACAGTTTCAGGATTTGTCCACTTAAGACCCCCTCCCTCAGTGAGGATTCTCCGCCTCCAAGCCTAAGCTTTCCCGTCCCCCTTCTCACAGGACTCATCCCAAGGGAACTCTGTGTATCAGATCGCCATGGTGCACTACGTCAGGCAGAAGTACCCCCGCCTCCAGGTGATTGGGGGGAATGGTGAGTGCTGGCCCTTGCCCCTCACTGTGTAACCTTTCTCTGTCCTTTGGCATTCCCTGGTGATGGCATCGCTCTTGGCATGGAGGGGCAGGGAGCTGAATGAATGGGCTTTGGTCACAGTAGGTGAAGGGGAGGTGTAGACTGGGGTCCCAGGAAGCCCCCGGGCAGGGCAGGGGCAACCCATCCTCACACTGTTCCTCCTCTCCCACTCCCCCTCCCCGCCAGTGGTGACAGCAGCTCAGGCCAAGAACCTGATTGATGCTGGTGTGGACGGGCTACGTGTGGGCATGGGCTGCGGCTCCATCTGCATCACCCAAGAAGGTGGGTGTCAGTAGGAGAGTGAGTGACTGCCACTTAGAACGCCCCAGTCACCCTCCACAGGCCCTGGGGCCTCAGTCTCGCTCCACAGATGCACGCAGCGTGCTCACTCAGCCAGGCCCCTTTCTGGGATGGTGGGTTCAGGGGTGGCCCAGGCTCAGACTCTGCCTGTCTAGCCCACTGACTTGGGGGAGGCAGGTGTAAGATGAGGTTACCGTGAGTTTGGGGTGTGTGCCAGTCTGCTTCTCAGATTCTGGTCAAGGAAGCCCAGTCTGCAGGCCCAAGACTGGTGTATCTGGCCCCTTGGTCATGTCTGGTCATGTCTCCCAAACGCTGAATGACCCATTTGGTCTTCTCTGCCCAAAACATCTTCCCACTTTGGTCTCTAAGCCTCTGCTTTTAACTGTCTACCTTCGCATTAGCTGACCCCTGAGGTGAGATGTGGGCCTTCTCCACAAATTAACAAATGTTAATTGAGGACCTACTGTGTGTCAGGCGTTGTTCTAAACCTTGGGGTGCAATAAGAACAAAACAAACAAAGGTACCACCAGAGAAGTCTTCTTTTCTCCTTTATCCAGCCTTGCATCCATCCTTAGATAAGTGCTGGTTCCTTAGAATTCTCACTTAGAAATGTAACACTTAAGGACCTTGGACAATTAAACTTAAAGAAATGCAAGCCAATATCCCAAAGGAGGCTGTGAGTACCTAACTCTAGTAACTTTGTAAGGGAACTAGTACCTGGAGAGAGGTGAGGCTGAGGCCAGTACTGATGCTGCCGCCGGAGTCCCCGTAGTGCTCTTGTAGGTGGGGTGGTCCAGGTTCCTGGAGTGCGTTCACCTCGTGTTATTTGCCACTTATTTTTTTGCCACATTAACATCCAGCCCTGTCCCTTCTCCCAAGTGGAGGCAGGGCACAAGGAGAAAGGGGCCTGTACTGCACCTGGCTCCCCTTGCTCTTGACACCTTTATCTTGTGTACTGTCCCCAGTGATGGCCTGTGGTCGGCCCCAGGGCACTGCCGTGTACAAGGTGGCTGAGTACGCCCGGCGCTTCGGGGTGCCAGTCATAGCCGATGGTGGCATCCAGACCGTGGGGCATGTGGTCAAGGCCCTGGCCCTTGGTGCCTCCACAGGTGAGGGGGCAGGTCTGCCGGGGATCGGGCAGGCCGGTGGGGGGGCGGTGGGAGGGCCATGGGGCTAGAGGCGCTGACCCCCCGACCACTGCAGTGATGATGGGCTCCCTGCTCGCTGCCACCACGGAGGCCCCCGGCGAGTACTTCTTCTCGGATGGTGTGAGGCTCAAGAAGTACCGGGGCATGGGCTCGCTGGACGCCATGGAGAAGTGCAGCGGCAGCCAGAAACGCTACTTCAGGTGCTACTTCAGGCAGATCAGCTCCCAGCCCTTCAGGTCCACCCGAGCCTCTGACTGCCCAAGGTGGCACCCAGTCTCCATATTACAGTTCTGGAACCCCAGGCACAGGGCCCAAGTTGCAGACCTGGGGTGGTGCCGGGGCCACCTGACTCGGAATCCATGCTTATTTATGCTGTAGCCCAGGGAGTGGCGGCTTTGGGGGTCCTTCTGGGTGGTAGCCCCTCTGCTGGTACCCTTGAGAGGTGGGGTGGGGTCCCCTGAGCCATGGGTGGCGGGGCTCAGTCTTCCCGCCTTCCGTGCAGCGAGGGAGATAAGGTGAAGATCGCGCAGGGTGTCTCGGGCTCCATCCAGGACAAAGGCTCCATTCAGAAGTTCGTGCCCTACCTCATAGCGGGGATCCAGCATGGCTGCCAGGATATCGGTGCCCGTAGCCTGTCTGTCCTGCGGTGAGTGCTATGACTAGAGGGGCAGCGGGTGGGGGGCATCAGGGAGGCTCCTGGTGCCCCCGTATTTCCCATTTCCTTTCTCTCTCTCTCTCTCTCTCTCTCTCTCTCTCTCTCTCTCTC